>NW_026652283.1:85512765-85701645 GCF_009828535.3 Hylobates moloch | reverse complement strand
TCGTTCTGTTGCCCAGGCTGCAGTGCAGTGGCGCGATCTTGGCTCACTGCAACCTCCGCCTCCTGGGTTCAAGCAATTCTCCTGCCTCAGCCTCCCGAGTAGCTGGGACTATGGGCGCATGCCACCACGCCCAGCTAAGTTTTTGTATTTTTAGTAAAGATGGGGTTTCACTGTGTTAGCCAGGATTGTCTCGATCTCCTGACCTTGTGATCCACCCACCTCGGCCTCCCAAAGTGCTGGGATTACAGGTGTGAGCCACCACGCCTGGCCGCCAAATGGTATTTTTTAACTATATGATACAAGATACTTTGCTTTTCTTCACCAGATTAAAAGCATGCCAACCTTGTATAAAAGCTACCTAGATTTAAAATTTGGTTTCTTCTGAGGAAAGGTCACATACTCAACAGTATGTGAAATAAAGGATCCATACATAAGCATATCATCTTCCATCCAGCACCTATCCAGGAGACTGCAAAGCTTCAGGGAGCTGGACAATGATAGACTCTTTAAGATGGGAAGGAAACTTAGAGATCAGTTAAGCCCTCGCTATCATGTTACTCACACCCAAAGTCACACCACCGGTGTGGCAGAAGCAGAACTGGAATCCAATGCTCTTTGAACAACACCATGCCATCAGAAGACAACCTTTTGTTTTTTCTTTTTGTGAACTTACCAGCCAATAAAGTCAAAGCCCATATTATGCCCTCATCATCAAAAAATAACACTAGCCTTGCTACAATCATGCAGGTGCATGCTGCAGCTCAATGATAACCTCAAGACCAACACTATTGCTGGTATTGCCTGGATTCTGCTTTAAGCAATGAGAATCATGTAGGTAGAGGGAAGACGGGCTGCTGGGCTTTTTTAGTGGAAGCTGGTAAGCCTAGTCCCTTTAAGGCTCCAGGACATAAGATGCTCTTCGAGCTTTGAACACTGCAGTGACACAGTCCACAGTAAGAACCAGCTCTGCTCCTCTTGTGCCCATTTTCAGTCACTCTACACTTGTGCCAGGCGTTATGCCACAGTGCACATACAGGCCAGCTTACTTAAGCTGTCTCTTCTTTCTGTCCCTGCAGTTCCATCCAGGGGTGCCCTCTGCTCAGGAAATGTCTGTCCCCATATGGTAATCCCACCTGGGTATGTCCACTCCTCAGGGAATTGCCTGTATAGTAAAACCTCTGGGGATCCCCTCTCTTTGGGTTATTCCTGCCCTTCTCTGTGTTTTTTCATGCAGCAGGGTTATGGATGTGACAGACTTCCATCTTGCAGTTCCCTGGCCAGGCTTGCTCCAGTCTCTCTTCTCTAATTAGCTGGCTCAATGACATAAATATCAAGTGTAAGGTGTAAAGTGGTGGAAACAAGAAGCCTCATGGCAGCCTTGGCCTAAACTGAGTTCTGGAATCTACTTTTACCAGAGGGTCTTAATGGGAACTTGCTCTACCATTACCAAGCAGACGAGATGAAAAAGTGGAACCAAAATACCAGACGGGGACATGAAGGCTTTAAGTGTTCCTGCAGGTGTAGCACAAACCTTATGGCTCCAGTTGGGGCCAATCTAAAAACAAACAATGATTTGACTATACAGACTTCCTGGGCACCAGAGGGTAGAAAGATTTCTGCTATTGCAGCCAATATCCTCCTTTGACCGGGACTCTCAGCCAGGACAGTAGCCAGGCTGATTATAAGGCACAGAGCAGCCAGGTTCCACACAGGCCCTGGGGCATAGGATCATGAGACAGCGATCCCAAATTGTGTTCTTTATCATGTGTTGAATTGCACACAGGGTCAAAGAGAGACCTACAAATAAGTTAAATTCATGTGACTTTTACATTAACAACTGGATCACTGGCCCACAAGAGGTAAAGTCTGACCATTGTGGTCAAGACGTAGAGAAACACACTGTGAGTTCACCATGGAGAGGTCAGGGGAGTGTGTGGAGAGTGGGGAGTTATTTTAACAAGGATCAGGAAAAGAATAATGGATTCTTTATTCTGGGGATTATTCTTTTCCTGAATTTGGGTAAAGAAAAAAAAGTCAATGGAATTATCACAAACTCAAAGGTTAAGAAGGAAATGCACAACACTGTCTTCAGAAATCACCTTATTCCAGATTCAAGGAGAAACAGGAACGAAAAGTATTCTCAGTTATGAAGCAGAATAGGAAACACTTCAGTAAGAGAAAAATGAAGGACTGCACTGCTCAAGCTGGAAGATGAGAGGAATCTCCACAGGACAAAAGTTGCAATTTTAACGGCCAGGCTAAAAGAGGGCCAGGCCATCTCCAGAGGACCCAAGATGCAGAGACACTACTTACCTACAGGCAGGCAGTTAATGGTGAGAGCAACTGTGGGAGCCTCCCTCCTTGTACCTAGGGCAGCTGCCTCGGGGAGTTACACAGATGTAGACAGACATGAGAATGGAGAATCAGCCCCGCATACACCCATCCTTACTATAATAGTTTCTCAGTAACACAGATAACTTAGGGAAGCTGGCGAGGACCACTCCCTGAGGGAACTCCATGCCCTTAAGATTCCACAGGAAGGTACAGGAGAGGTGAGACACAGGATACTGAAGACAGTCCTGCCACAACAGCCCAGGCCTGATTAGATGCTGCACTAACCTCTGCACACAATCACCCAACTGAGTCTAGCCATGGAAGCACCAGTGAGGAAAACAAGAATATTTCCTCCTCTCACTCATGCCTCCATCTACTCTCATTACCCCAGATACTGCCAAGAGTTTGCTTGTTTTGGCTAGAATAATGTCAGAAATATACTGTGGCTTCTTAGTAGAAATGCTCTAGAGGCTGTGAGGTTGCCCTGGGCTGAAGAAGTTCCCAAGACACAGACCTTTAAAACTGGGACAAGTTGATTACACTTGGTAAAGAGTAAAGGCCATTACTCTTTCCTCCAAAAGACCCAGGGACTGGAGTCAGCATCTGGCACTCTGCTTTTTGAAAGATTCCCACTGCTAATTCATAGACTAATAAAAGAGATAATAAGCATGGATTACTCAGATCATGCTTTCTAGTCTGTAACTCCCAGATGATTTAGAAATGGCATATAAAAGTAATTAAAAGGCACCTTATTAGTTATACATCTTTTTTTTTTTTGAGATGGAGTCTTGCCCTGTCACCCAGGCTGGAGTACAGTGGCGCAATCTCTGCTCACTGCAAGCTCTGCCTCCCGGGTTCACACCATTCTCCTGCCTCAGCCTCCCGAGTAGCTGGGACTACAGGCGTCCGCCACCATGCTCAGCTAATTTTTTTTGTATTTTTAGTAGAGACGGGGTTTTGCCGTGTTAGCCAGGATGGTCTTCATCTCCTGACCTCGTGATCCGCCCGCCTTGGCCTCCCAAAGTGCTGGGATTACAGGCGTGAGCCACCTTGCCTGGCTATGGTTATACATCTTAATCAATCAGTAGTCTATTCATATAGAAAAGGAAGATAAATATCCCCTTCTAAGGGATGGGTTTTGGATATGAATTCAAGGGAGATGTGTGCTTTCTAGCAGGCCTGCTTCACTTTACAGGTCTACACCAGGTCATCCTGTTTAGGAGGATGCTCAGGTTAAAAGAGGCTAAGGACATATGACGACTAAATACAGTGTAGGATCTCAGACTGGACAATTAGTGAAATTTGAATAAGGTCTGTAGATTACACTAATAGAATTGTTTCAATGTCAATTTCCTGGTTTCAACAATTGCACCATCGTCATCTAAGATGTTCACATCTGGGGAAGGTGGGTGAAGGGCATAAGGAAATTTGTACTATTTCTGCAACTTTTTGTAAATCTAAAATTATTTCAAAACAAGAAACTTTTTAAAAAGAGCCTCTTCTAGGGGCTGGGCACAGTAGCTGAGGCCTGTAATCCCAGCACTTTGGGAGTCTGTGGCGGGTGGATCTATTGAGCTCAGGAGTTCAAGACCAGCCTGGGCAACATGGCGAAACCCTGTCTCTACAATAAATACAAAAAAAAAAAAAAAAAATTAGCTGGATATGGTGAAGCTCTCGCCTGTAGTCCCAGCTACCCAGGAGGCTGATATGGGAGGATCACCTGACCCCAGAGGTCAAGGCTGCGGTGAGCTGCGACTGCACCACTCCAGTTTGGGCAACAGAGTGAGACCCTGTCCAAAAAAAAAAAAAAAATCCTCTTCCCCCCAAAATTCCGTAATTTCCTAACACATACACACAAAAACTCATACACATTAAAAATAAGTTTTTGACTCACACATGACATGAGACTTATTGTGAGCTTTTAACCATTAAAACAAAGGTTTATTGCTTATAAAAACAGAAAGCTAGAGACAATTTAACTGACAGATGAGAAATAGGCTTAGTACAGCTCTCATGCAAGCCATGACAAATATATCTATTTGAGGAGCACTGATTTTTCACCTCCAAGCACAGTACTAGGCACATAACTCTAATATTTGAAAAAAGAATGAATCCACATAATGAATGATTATACAAGCATTTTCAAAGATGTTTAAGAAGAATTTGATCCACGAAAATGCTAAGTGAGAAAATGTAAGGTGGAAAGAAAAAGCAAAAGTACGAAGTAATATAACAATATTACCCCAATTATGTAACAATACTACCCTAATTTTGTGTACATTCATATACACAAAAATACAAAAATTAGGAAGAAATGCATCAAAATGTTATTACATGTGGCAAAACTACAGATTTTAATTTTCATCCTTACAATTTTCTCTGTCTTCCAAGTTGTCTACAATGAAAAAAGTTGGCCGGCACGGTGGCTCACATCTGTAAAACCAGCACTTTGGGAGGCCGAGGTGGGAGGATTACCTGAGGTCAGGAGTTCAAGACCAGCCTGGCCAACATGGTGGAACCCCATCTCTACTAAAAACACAAAAATTTGCCGGGCGTGGTGGCAGGCGCCTGTAATCCCAGCTACTCGGGAGAATCGCTTGAACCCGAGAGGCGGAGGTTGCAGTGAGCAGACATTGTGCCACTGCACTCCAGCCTGGGCGACAGAGCAAGACTCCGTCTCAAAAAAAAAAAAAAAAGAAAAAAGTTTCAGTGGGTTTAAGTGCATATACACACTTCAATTTATCAAGACTTTTCTATGCCCTTCCATTATTTTAGATCTTTCAAATTTCATTCATCTGCAACTCTACGATTCTTTCAGCAACAGCTGTTCAGAACAGATGATTTACTTTCCATAGCGAATTTTAAACTGTTTATCATGCAGAATGGGCCCTTAGAAAACATCTAGTTCTCTAGATTTGTATGACTTTAAATTAAAAGTAGACACTACAAAGTGGATTTAACCGCTTTAAACCCCCACAGAATTAGATTTAAACTCCGCAGGATTTAAGGCAATATGATACAACTGTGTCTTGAGTCTGAATAAACCTCAGCTGTACTTTTTAAGTCTGGGATCTCCACACACCGTCCTGTTGGAATATAAGGTTTTACAGAAGGCAGCGCACACCAATGCTGGTGCTGTGGAGGCACCCAGAAAATCAGACGCTGTCTGTAGGGGAGAACCCCATTCCATCCACGTTTCTCAGGTGTCCCAGGCACTAGCCAGACAGGTATCTATTATTTAAACTGTACAATATGTCCCAGTCAAAAGCCTGGAAACCCAGTCACCTCGATGTGAGCATTATCCTGCAAGCCCGCTCCGGCCAAACCTGCTTGGAGACAGCCTAGTCCGCCCTGATCCCCGGACTGCCCGGGAAGCAAGAATCCCGGGCCCCGCGAGCTGGCCCTTCTAAAAACCACCCTTCACGCCGCTCCGCCGACCACTCCACTCACTGCCTCCTACCCCAGAGCGCTGAGGCCCCCAACATCCTCCATCCGGACTCCACCAGCCCAAATTTCCGCCTCACCGCGTTTCTCTCAGGACTCAAATCCTCGCCCCAGACCCATAATCCTCTCCACAAACCTCTTCCCTCCCCTGCGACCGCCGCTCCCCGCAACACCTTCACTCATCCCTGCCCCCACAGCCCCCGCGCCCATCCTGGTCCCACTTCCCATCCCCAGCGGTGCTGGCACCGGGAGGCGGCCCGGGAACGCAAGGCGGCGACCGGGAGGAGCTCCTAGAGCCTGCAGCGGCCGGGGCTCTGTGGCTGCAAGGGGCCGGGCTCTGCCGCGAACAGCTGGGGGTCCGAGGTGCCCTCCCCGACTCACCGGCCGCCGCAGCGCTCCACGTCTTCGGAGGCGGGCCCGAGAGCCGGCAAGAACCGGAGGCCGGGCGAACAAGCGCTCGGTGCGGGGGGCGGGCCAGGCCAGTGGGACTGGCGCCGCCGAGCGCTGGGCGTGGCGGACGCGGCGGGGCCTAGACGCGGTCACACGTAGGAGGGGGCGGGGCGGGGCGGCGGCGTGAGAGGCGGGGCCTCACTGGGCGGTCGCTCCGGGAGGGTCGGAACCGCGGTGGGAGAGGCGGGGCCTCACTGGGCTGTCGTAGTGGACTAGAACCTAGAACCTGTCCGAAGAAACAAAAGGCAGCCCTGATTGGGCTGTAGCCTGGAACAGGAGCCCAGGCCGGGAGAAAGGGAGGGGCGTGCCTAACGTACTGTACCACCCATCGAGATCCGGACGGCAGCGGGAGAGGCGCGGCCGAGAAGGCAGAGGCCTGGTTGGGCTGTCACTCCGAGCCAGGGCGGCATGTCGCTGGGCTCTCCAACCGAGAGCGGTCGGGGCAGGAGAAAGGAATACACCCCTTCACATTTCCCTCTTCCATCTCTTAAAGACCAGAACCTAATTTTCTGGTCACTTTCAGGTATAAGAACAAGTCTCATTTTAACTGTAGCTCACTTTCAAGTTGTGAAAAACGCAGGTCCTTTTATAACTAAAACCTAACATCCAACCACAGCCAAATCCCAAAACCCTTGCTCCTCCTAGAAATCGCCAGACACTTTAATCTCTTTTCACCTCCAGGCTCAGGGTCTTTGCCCCAGCCATTCCCTCTGCCCAGAAAGCTCTTCCCTCGGATAGCTGCTTGGCTCACTTCCTCACCTCCCTCAGTGTTTGCTGGGCTCTCACTTTCTCCCTGAGGCACTTTCTGACCATCCTACTAAATACCTGTTCTCATCTCCTCCTCACCCCACCATTTCCCTACCTGCTCTCCTATTTCTTCTGTCCACCACACTTTTTGACTTTTTGTTGTTGTTTTGAGATGGACCCTCGCAATGTCACCCAGGCTGGAGTGCAGTGGTGCAGTCTTGGCTCACTGCAACCTCCGCCTCCCGGGTTCAAGCGATTCTCCTGCCTCAGCCTCCTGAGTAGCTGGGATTACAGGCGCGCACCACCACGCCCAGCTAATTTTTGTATTTTTTGTAGAGACAGGGTCTCACCATGTTGGCCAGGCTGATCTCGAACTCCTAACCTCAGGTGATCTGCCTGCCTCGGTTTCCCAAATTGCTGGGATTACAGGCGTGAGCCACCGCACCCTGCCGGCTTTAAGTGTTTTTAGTTACCCAGGGTCTACCACAGTCTGAAAATAGTTGAGGCCAGAACAATAAGATATTTGGAGAGAGAGAGAGACCATATTCACCTTTTATTCAGTCTATTTTTATAATTGTTCTATTTTATTATTCATTGTTGTTAATCCCTTACTGTACCTAATTTATAAATGAAAGTTTATCATAGTATGTATGTGTAGGAAAAAACATAGTATACATAGAGTTTTATACTATCCTCAGTTTCAAACATCCACTGTGGATCTTAGAATGTATCTCCCACAGATAATGGAGGATTACCAGCCCCAATGTTTAGAACAGTGTTAGGTCCATAGCAGACAAGCAATAACTCTGAAATGAAAAATTTAAAAAATGAATGAACATTTTCTGCCTCCATACATCCAGCTTTGGCCAGATCAATGACTCAACAAACTGTAGTGGAGAGAAGGCTAGTCTGTTCTTTACTCCCCACCCTTCTCTGGATCTTCCAGTTTCCAGGCAGGAGGCAGGGAGACTAAAAGAAAGGAGCAGAAGATAGTTACTTGGTAGGAGCAGTTTGTCATTCTTTCTAGACCTCTGATGCTATCATGGCAGCTCACAACATTATTAACCAGTTTTCGTGCAGCTATCTTTTTGTAGGTCCTGTGTGGTTATGTTCAGAGGTTCTCTCTTTCTTCTGAAAATCAGGACAAATTATTTATGAACTTCAATAAGTTTAGACATGAATTAATTACTCCTTAGACTTTTGTTTTTAAATTGTACTCTTCCTATCTTCTCATCCTTGAACTCATGGCCATCCTCCATATAATTTCATTTTCTGATATTTATGTGGCTGGAGGAATTAGGAAAAAAATTGAATGGAAATATAAAAGTCATTTTCTCTTGGATAGTCTTATTTCATCTCCACAATTAACAAATTAAAACTTTCTGTTAAGTATAGCAGATTGTTGGACAGCATAAATGGCAAACCTGAGTTAATGACTTAGATCCCTATATAGTAGTCCCCCTTAGCCACATTTCAATACCCTCACTGGATGCCTGAAACCACAGATAGTACTGAACCCTGTATATATTATGTTTTTTCGACCTGATAGCCTAGATGGCTGCTAAGTGACCAAAAGTTATGCAGCATTGATATAGTTTGGATCTGTGTCCTCACTCAAATCTCATGTTGAATTTTAATCTCCAGTATTGGGGGTGGCTGGTGCAAGGTGATTGGATCATGGGGGTAGATTTCTCATGAATGGTTTAGCACCATCCTCTTGGTGATGTCCTCGAAATAGTGAGAGACTTTTCACAACATCTGGCTGTTTAAAAGTGTGTGGCATCTTGCTGCCTCTCTGTTGCTCCTGCTCTCGCCATGTGATATGCCTGCTCCCCCTTCACTGTCTGCCATGATTTTAAGATTCCTGAGGCCTTCCCAGAAGCCAAGCAGATGCCAGCATCATGCTTCCTGTACAGCCTGCAAAACCAGAGCCAATTAAACCTCTTTGCTTTATAAATTACCCAGTCTCAGTTATTTCTTTATAGCAATATGAGAATGGACTAATACAAGGACCTACAGTATGGATACACCGGACAAAGAGATGATTCACATCGCAGGAGGATGGAGTAGGACAGTGTGAGATTTCATCACGATACTCAGAATGGCACACAATTTAAAACTTATGCAATGTTTATTTCTGGAATTTTCCATGTAATGTTTTCTGACTTCAGTTGACTGAAGGTAACTGAAACCATGGAAAGAGAAACTGTGGCTAAGGAGAACTACTGTATCAATTACCTATGACTGCATGTCAAACAATTACACAGAATTAGGGATTCCTTTCTCCACGTGTCTCTTTTTGGGTATTTCCTCCATGTTCTCTCTGGCTTCCAAGAGTTCCTTTTCCCAACTCCTCTGTCCAGAAGGACAGGTTTTCTCCCAGGTGACCGTGTCACCGTACCACTGCAGGGCAGCTCCCAGACTGGGAATGGCTTCAGGGAAAGGGAGGGAGAGAAAAAAGGAATCAGCAGTTTCCACCACTTTCTCTAGCTTGCAGCAGCCTTTTTTCCTGGTCCTGTGGCTACATGGTCCGGCTTCTCTTGGACATTTTGCTGATAGTGTCTGGTTGACAGTTCCCAACTTATCTGTCCGCAGATCAAAGCCAAGAGGTAGAGGAGAAAAAAATAAAAACAAGAATCTCACTACTACTATATCTGTCTTTCTTCAGGCTTTGAGTTCCCTGCCATCATGATCCACCTGCTATTATTTACTTTTCAGAGTCCTTGGGTTGTTGTTCTTTACATTTTATCTAGAGGTTTTAGTAGTGATCAATCAGTAGGAGACATGGGCAGCAGTGGACTTACTCTATTTTGGTCAGAAATGGAACTCATCAATCTAATAGATGAAAAAACATTTTAAGTCATATTTTTCTTATGAAGAGTGAGTTCAAGAGCATCTTCTCAGGTTAAAGAGACATTTGTCTTTCATTTTCTGTGAATTATCTATTTATTTGTATTGTCTAATTTTCTACTATGTATAGAAACCCTTTATATAATAAAACGGTCCTTTTTCTTAGATATGAATGTCAAAACTTTTCCTCAGTTTGTCACGTCCTTTGATTTATCTTATGCTACTTTGTTTGTTTGTTTTTGTTTTTGTTTATTGGCCGTGAAAACTTCTATTTCTAACTGGCCAATTTTACCAGGCTTTTCTTTTACTACTTACTACTTCTGGGTTGTATCGTACTTAGAAAGACCTCCACCTCTCTCTCTCTTCAATTACTTTTTTTTTTTTTAATGGGTCTAGCTCTGTTCCCCAGGCTAGAGTGAAGTGGCATGATCTAGGCTCACTGCAACTTCTGCTTCATGGGTTCAAATGCTTCTCCTGCCTCAGCCTCCCAAGAAGCTGGGACTACAGGCATAAGCCACCACACCCAACTAATTTTTGTATCTTTAGTAGAGATGGGGTTTCACCATGTTGGTCAGGCTGGTGTCAAACTCCTGACCTCAAGTGACCCACCCACCTCAGCCTCCCAAAGGGCTGGGATTATAGGCATGAGCCACCACGCCTGGCCCAATTACTTTTTAAATTCTTCCATGGTTTCTTGTTTACATCTCATGATGTTATGTTCTTCACTTTTTTTTTTTTTTTTGAGACTGAGTCTCGCTGTATCACCCAGGCTGGAGTACAGTGGCGTACTCCTGGCTCACTGCAACCTCCGCCTCCCAGGTTCAAGCAATTCTCATGCCTCAGCCTCCGGAGTAGCTGGGATTACAGGCATGTGCCACCACACCCGGCTAATTTTTGTATTTTTTTACTAGAGACCGTGTTTCACCATGTTGGCCAGGCTCGTTTTGAACTCCTGACCTCAAGTGATCTGCCCACCTCGGCCTCCCAAAGTTCTGGGATTACAGGCATGAGCCACCGTGCCCAGCCATGTTCTTTACTTTTAAAATTTGACCAATCAGGAATTTATTTTGATTTGAGGTAAGTGGAGTGGATCCAACTTTGTATCTTGATAGCTACACATTTTTCCAACCCCATTTCATTAATAATCCATATTTCCTCTACTGATTTTAAATGCCACCATTATCATATACTAAATTTCCTTCCCTATTTATGAACTTTCTATTCTGTCTTATTAATCTGTTGGTTTATCTCTGTACCAGAATCATAAGATTTTAATTTTTGAATCTTCATACTTCATTCTCTTTCTTTAAACTCTACAATACAATCAGAAAAGTCAACCCACCCACCCACCCGGCAGTTCCTGTATCTCTCATTCCCTTCATAACCACCTACAATAGCAGCCACTGAAGACTCACTGTCAGTAAATTGTTCATCCAAGGTAACCACATACTTTCACTGTTCATC
Source organism: Hylobates moloch (assembly GCF_009828535.3). Lineage (NCBI taxonomy): Eukaryota > Metazoa > Chordata > Mammalia > Primates > Hylobatidae > Hylobates > Hylobates moloch. The sequence continues at coordinate 85,690,356 of NW_026652283.1, read as the reverse complement.
CAAGGTGATAATTTACATAATTTTTCTTCTGTATGCTTAGATTCATGGCATCCCATTTTCCACTAAGTGACAAGGCCACCATCCACCATTGTCTTCAAACCCAGCCAGTACCAGATTCCCAGTTTCAGGGTCTGATTTCTGCAACCACTTCCAATACCAAACTTGTCAGTCAAATTTCAGTACAGAAAACAGAAATCACTGTGTGTATTTTACACAGGAAGATATTTAATAAAGAGAACTAAGTTCTTACCAAATCGGTGGAAGGCCTGGAGAAACAGCTCTGGGCTGGACATCTTGGAGTGAACAACTCTACTGGGCCGGTCTACCAAGGAAGCTGCTGGGTCTGAGGCCACTGGAGCCAGGCTAGGCCTGGAACCAAGGCCGTGGCCTGAATGTGGACACCTTAATCTGTGATCTAGGGATTTCTGAGTTTGATCAAGAAGCTGTCACAGTCACTACTGCTTCTTAACACCCAGGAAACTGAAGAATAAGGACTGAAACTTGTGACAAAGAAGCCACAACCTTCCTATTCAGGGGAGGTGTCCAAAGCCACAGGAGGATGGTTTCCTAACCTCCACCTGCCTGATACCAAGATAGTGCACCTAACTGGAGTGCCTGATGTTGTTTTTAGGACTCCAACCTCTATACCTCTTTACATAAATCTTGCTTGTTTCTTATAGAGTTTATTTCTAGGCAATTTATCTTTCTAATTGCTAAAGAAATTGTTGTTTCTTCCATTATATCTTCTGATTAGTTGCTGCATATATATATATATCATTAATTTCGGTATATTAATATTATACTCAGAATAAAATCTCATAGTTTATAGTAGTCGGGTTTTTTGTTTGTCTGTTTATTTGACGGAGTGTTGCTCTGTCACCAGGCTGGAGTGCAGTGGCGCTATCTAGGCTCACCACAATCTCCATCTCCCGGATACAGGCGATTCTCCTGCCTCAGCCTCCCGAGTAGCTGGGACTACAGGCATGCATAGTAGTTGGTTCTTTTAGGATTTCCAAGTTTACAGTCACGTAATATAAAGATAATTGTTTTTCCTCCTTTCTTGTCTTGTTTCTGGTATTAAGAATATGTTTTTGGTGTTTACTCAGCAAGGAGGTGTTGCGGGAAGTCAGGGACCCCAAACGGAGGGACCAACTGAAGCCATGGCAGAAGAACGTGGATTGTGAAGATTTCATGGACATTTATTAGTTCCCCAAATTAATACTTTTATAATTTCTTATGCCTGTCATTACTGCAATCTCTAAACATAAATTGTGAAGATTTCGTGGACACATCACTTCCCCAATCAATACCCTTGTGATTTCCTATGCCTGTCTTTACTTTAATCTCTTAATCCTGTCAGCTGAGGAGGATGTATGTCACCTCAGGACCCTGTGATAATTGCCTTAACTGCACAAAGAGCATGTGTGTTTAAACAATATGAAATCTGGGCACCTTGAAAAAAGAACAGGATAACAGCAATGTTTAGGAAACAAGAGAGATAACCTTAAACTCTGACCACTGGTGAGCCGGGCAGAACAGAGCCATATTTCTCTTCTTTCAAAAGAAAATGGAAGAAATATCACTGAATTCTTTTTCCCAGCAAGGAACATCCCTGGAAAAGAGAATATGCGCCTGGGGGTAGGTCTATAGACAGCCCCCTGGGCATGGCTGTCTTCTATGGTCGAGGCTGTAAGGGTGAAATAGACCCCAGTCTCCCATAGTGCTCCCAGGCTTATTAGGAAGAGGAAATCCCCGCCTAATAAATTTTGGTCAGACCGGTTGCTCTCAAAACCCTGTCTCCTGATAAGATGTTATCAATGACAATGTTGCCTGAAACTTCATTAGCAATTTTAATTTCGCCCTGGTCCTGTGGTCCTGTGATCTCACCCTGCCTCCATTTGCCTTGTTATATTCTATTACCTTGTGAAGTACGTGATCTCTGTGACCCACACCTATTCGCACACTCCCTCCCCTTTTGAAAGTCCCTAACAAAAACTTGCTGGTTTTGCGGCTTGTGGGGCATCACAGAGCCTACCAACATGTGATGTCTCCCCCGGACGCCCAGCCTTAAAATTTCTCTCTTTTATACTCTATCCCTTTATTTCTCAAACCGGCTGACGCTTAAGGAAAATAGAAAAGAACCTATGTGACTATCAGGGCAGGTTCCCCGATAAGGAGGAGATTGACTTTGGATTTGAGATAAACATTTTATCATTAAGTAAGAATTGATCAATTCTTATTTTGTTAAAATTCTTTACCTATTAAGGATGAATGCTGGATTTTATTATATGCCTTTTCATCATCTATGGAGATAGTCATGTGATTTGTTTTTCTTAGTAATTGTGAGTTTTGTTAATAGGTTTCCTTATTTAGCCTTTATTCTAAGAGAAATGAGGAGTCACTGGGGAATTCTGAGCAGATGAGAGACATTATTCAGACTTAGATCTTAACAGAATCACTCAGGCTTCTGTGTTGAGATACACAGCAGAGACACAAGGATGGAAGCTGGCTGTTGCAATCTTTGAGACAAGGGATGGATTGATTGTACCAGGGTGGTAGCAGCAGAAGTGATGAGAAGTAGTTGGATTTTAGAAATATTTTGAAGGTAGAATTTTCAGGAATTGATGACATATGAGATGTAAAGTATGAGAGAAAGAGGAGTCAACTGATAACTGAGGTAGGGAAAACTATAGGAAAAGCAGATTTGGGAGAAATTCAGGAGCCCTGTGATGGATACTCTTGGGTTTCAGATGTCTTTTGGAAATCTGAGTCAGTAAATAGGCCTCTGGCATTCAGGAGAGATGCCAAAGCTAGAGACAAGAATTTGCAAGTTATCAACAGAAAATGATATTTGATGCTGTGAGACTGGATGAACTCACCAGAGTTGCGAGTGCAGTTATAGAAGGGAAGAGGACCAAGGACTGAGCCTCAATCATTAACTCCAATAGTAAGAAGTTGAGAGAAGAGAAAATAGCAAAAGAACTTGGGAAAGACTGGCCAATGAGATGCGAGGTAAACCCAGAGAATGGGGAAGGGCAGTGTCTCAGAAGCAAACAAAGAATCTGAATTAAAGAGGAGTTATGCCATATGTTGATGCTAGGTCAAGTAAGATAAGAACTGAAAAAATAAAATGACAGCACTAGGATGAACATATTTGTCCTATCAATTATTATAAATCTAAAATCTAAATACTAAAACTAAAATCTAAATGCTAAAATCATTTGTGAATAAAGATATTGAAACTGGATGAATTAAAACTCAGCTCTGTACGCTTTATACAAGAGACACACCTAAAACAAATTGATTCAAAAAGTTTAAAAATAAAAGATGGGCAAAGACACGCCAGACAAATATAAACACCAATAAAGCCAAGATTCTGATAAAGTTAAATTCAGAGAAAAAAAAACCTATTAAACAAAATAAAGAAGGGGAGTTCAGAATGTTAAGGTGCAGACTTCACATTGACATAACCTCCTACGAGTATACATGCCCCAAGTAACATTGCTTCCCCTCAAATGCACCCAGGTGCCCCTGCTTTGGAGCCTTGGCAGTGGTTGTTACCTCTGCCTGGAACACTGTGACCCAGAGCACAAGTAACTCATTCATTTCCCTAAGACTTTGCTCAAAACTTTATTTTCTTAATGAATCCTATTGTGACCTCCATATTTAAAATTGTAACCTATTCTGTCTAATTCTTTTAAACTCTATTTTGCACATTGTTCTTGTTCCTGCTCTTCACGTCCCTTGCTGAGTGTTCTTTAGTGTCTGTTCTTTCATGGACTGCTTCCAGTTTTTCCTTTATTTCTTTGATGCCTTTTTTTTCCCCTTTCACTTCTTTTTGAAGTGCTACCAGCTCATGTTTGATCGGTTGTCTCACTTTCCCTTACGTGAGTTACCTGCAAGAGGTATATGTTAGTAGAGCCCAGTTTCCTGGCTGGAAGGAGTTTGACTGATGGTTCAGGATTGAGTGAGCGAATTGTTTTAGTCTTTACTTCTCCCAAGCCAAAAACCAGGCAGCTGGAAGGCTGCTGTCAGTGTGGTCTTCTCTCCATGTTCACTGGCAGACTGCTTCCTGCAAATACATGAATTGTCTGCATCTTCATTCAGCTCTGTCCTCCACATGTTGCTCTTCTGGTTAGGATCTGGCTTTGTGACCTTCTCCCATAAGCCCTTTAATTTGTAGTGTGCACCAGCCTCATTTGAGATCTGCAACCCCTTCTGCCAGCTTTCCTACTAACCCTCACTGCCTTGATACCACTCCCACATGTTTTGTGTGGTTTTGAGTTTGAGATGTCTCCTTGTTTTGCAAAGGTGGGGTTTTCATTTCTGTTCCTCAGTGGCCTTATTACTGCTGAATGGTTTCTAAGGGAAAGGAGGAATGCTTATAGTATCCACCCTTCTCAAACCAGAGTTGCCAACTGATTTTCTATAAATTAGGGTTTTACTATAGCAAAAGCCAAGTTAGGAGTTCCAGCTATTAAAAGGTCTTCAGACTTGGCATAAACATAGTGATTTTTTTTTCTTTCTAAGACATGTATAAAAATATTCTCATTGTATGAGAAGGACCCACTAGATAACCTCTAGGTCCCCTTCAGCTTGGAAATTCCATGATTCTACATAACACACCCAACTTACCTCAATGAATGTAGAGAACCCATTATTTTCTATGGCAAAAGAAAGTGCTTATAAAAAAAAGAAAGAAAGAAAGAAAGAAAGTTACAGGCCAGGTACGGTGGCTCACACCTGTAATCCCAGCACTTTGGGAGGCCAAGGCGGGTGGATCACCTGAGGTCAGGAGTTCAAGACCAGACTGGCCAACATGGTGGAACCCCATCTCTACTAAAAATATAGAGCGTGGTGGTGGGCACCTGTAATCCCAGCTACTCAGGAGGCTGAGGCAGAAGAATTGCTTGAACCCAGGAGACAGAGGTTGCAGTGAGCCGAAACTATGCCACTGCACTCCAGCCTCGGCGACAGAGTGAGACTCTGTGTCAAAAAAAAGAAAGAAAGAAAGCAAGAAAGTCACAAAATTGTAATTATCTCCTTCAGAATATGATACAGAGTTCAGTGCTTAAGAAAATCGTTTTGAATTAAATTGACGATGCTGGTTATTTTCTGTTTGTCCACATCTACCTTCTACCCTTCTCCACCCCGCTCCGTGCCCTAGGAGGCTGGCCTCTATGGATGCGTCAGTAGGCTTCCTTGTCCTCTGGTTCCTGATTGGGTTCAGATAATGGGAGCACTGGCAGGAGACTAGAGAGAGGTAAGAGAGTGAGGTCAGAGTATTTGTTCCTTGGCTCTCTCTGTGCTGAGTCATGGCGAGTTGGCCATGTCCCTCAGTGGAACGCCATAGCTCCAGTCAGACAGCCCTTTCCATACAGTGGAGTAACTGCTCCCGCTCTTTGCCCTTCAGGCCTAGAACGGTAACGACTCAATTATTACTAGCTTCAGGGTGCACCACCATCCCTCATGGTTTCCCTAAACTTTGCTCACACATTTGTGAATAGTCTCTTTTTAAACTCCACTCAAATTACCAAATTGGAGTATGCCATCTGTTTCCTGCCAGGACTGTGACTGATGCATTGGACATGTTTTGCTGCCCTAAATATATTCCAGCATCTCCACGCAGCACTACACAGTTTCTATAATAGACTTGACTGCCATCCTAAACTCTTCCCAACATGACTCAGATTTTAATGGAGGTAATTCACGATTTGATTTTTCATGTTTGGACAGCCTTCATAAGGCAGATATGACATAATGAAAATAGTTTAGATGTGAACATTTAGCTTCTAGTAGGCAATGAATAAAAAGTCTATACAAAGGGCCATGGTGGTAAATAGAATTAATATTCTGATTATAAAAAATTCTATTTAAATATAACAGCAACCTTTAGATCAAATCAATTATAGTCAGGTATTTCGCATCACGTTTAAAATGTCTCAATATATCAAGCAGAAATAAAATGAAGAGAAAAATAACTACATTTTTGCTGAAGACATTTTTGATGTTTTCTATTTTGAAATAAAAAACATGAATTTATTTTCATGTGTTAAAAAACCTATCTCGTCCTCCTGGAAAGAAATATTAGGTTGGTGCAAAAGTTATTGCGGTTTTTGCCATTGAGAGTAATGGCAAAAACTGCAATAACTTTTGCACCAATATAATACGTCGACTGTTTCCATCCTGCCTGTAATGTTGAACACAAGTTAGAGTAGATGAAATACCACATAGATATTTTGAATATCTTGGGGAAAGTGTTGTTTTATTTCCACTGTGTTTTTACTGGAAACCTAACAACATAATGACCATTTGACATCTGCCAAATAATCAAAGACACTATTTGGCTCGCAGTGCCATTTCAGTTTCTTGTCTTAGCAGGGAAGAGGCTAAATGGCTAATGGATCTTTTCTGTGTCTTCTGTGTATGTAATACATTCCTAGAATAAAGCCTTTGAAGTAATAGAATTCCTCTATGAAATTACTCACCTGAGGAGAACTGCTCATTCTAAATTTAGATTTTGATGAATATAGACATTTTAACTATCAGAATCTGCATCATTAGTGTCAAGAACTACAAAGGAGTTGAAATTTTACCACATGTATGAGCTAATAATAAGTTAGCCTGTCACAGTTTCATGGTTGTTGACAGAAGACGCGACGAGACTCCTGGATCAGAGACAAAGGACATTGTTACTCATTGTGTAGCAGTCAGCATGGGCTTCATATTTGTGTCAGTTCTCCTTATTCCTCAAGTCCCATGGGAACAATGTGGAACAGCCCAGGTGGATTCTACACAATCAATGAATTTGCATCATAGCTAGAAAAAAAACTCAGACTTTTAACCCTGGTCTTTTCAAGGGACTATTAGCAAACCTGCTCGACCTGAGGGAAACATTATCTTTCTTATCATGGACAACAACAACAACAAAAAAAAAAATCTGCCACTATCTTCAAGGCTGTTTGCTACACAAACATCTTCCAAAAGATACTTAATAATTTGAAACAAAGGATTTCAGTGCCTTTACTCAGAAGATGGGCAGACACACAAAAGACCCATGTAGAATTATCTCCTAACAATTAGGAATAGCCTTGCCACCAGCACAACTCATGAGTTTTCCCAGCAGAAATATATTCTACAGCCTACACAGGTAACTGACCTTCAGAGTTACACAACTTAGTAAGAGAACTATTGCTAGATTTCCTTTTTACATGTCTCTTAATAATTAAAAAAATAAAATAGGTATAATACAAGCACTTAGTATAAAAATAAAAAACTATTAAGAATGTAGGCAGTGAAAAGCAGGTGTCTTTCCCTGTCTGCCAACCACCCAGTCTTTCTCCCCAGAGTAAACAAGATTATTTTAAATGTCCTGGATATATATACTACTTATATATAAATGTTACATATGATATAGATTATTGGGGTGGTGGTATGTGTATGTATACTCATGTCTTCCCCCTACCTGAAATTCTTGTCCTACATACATCTCCACCCTCTAGAAGTAATTAATATTAAGGCAGGTGAAAAATCTAAAACAAGAAGCACTTCAGCTTCATCCAGTGCCTTTCAGAATTCTTGCATTTCTTCATTTATTCCCAGCTGGTGACCATCCTGGAAGACTTAAGGATAGGTATATCATGATCCTTGCCCTCACTGAGCTCACACCTGTGTTGGGGAGTAAGGCATCTACACACATAAATATAAGATAAAGAATGATTAGCACAGGCGATCAGAGGAGGGATAAACTACTTGAAGCTAGAGGGTCTCGCGAGAGGATTGATGGCAGATGTGGTATGTGAGCTAGTCTGATGAAAGGAGATGTGGTCCTGTGGCATGTGTGAATTAGGCAGCAGGTGGGAAGTGGAATAGTCAGGCATTCCAGGAAGAAGGAAGACATGAGAAGATGTATAGAGGCAGGAAAGCATGGTGTGGACTAAGGACACAAGGAGAAGTCCATGGAGCTGGGGCAGAAGGATGATGAGGAAAGGAGGGAGGAAGGGGTCATTGATGCAAAAGGGCCTCAAATGCAATGTTACTGCCAGTTATGTTTTTCTTGGGAATATGTGCAGCAACATGATCTTCTTTGGTCCTAATGCAAAAGAACAAGGATACTAAGCCCACATGTAACAGCCTACACATCATTTAGGACACTCACTGCCGGAATTCACCTCCTCAAGCACAGACTGCAAAACATTCGGAGCTAAATTTGAGTACCAGAACCCTCTGTGATGTCAAATGCTAGTCGTCTGAACTCTGGGTCATCCTGAACAACACTTCAAGTCCTTGTTCATGTATCCTAGACTTAAATAAAAATCCCTGCATCTGGCCATATAACCTACAGATGTTACACTGACTGCTATTCAAGTATTCTCGAGTAAACACAAGTTCATGGCTGACGATGAATTGTGATTTTTATAAAGTAAATATAGTCCTTTATCTATGTGATGAAATAGACCATGGTAATGTTTTAAAGGTCTTTGACTTAATCTGACATTATAGTTTTGGTTTCTTTAGTTCGTATAATTTGGTAAGCTCTGATATCTTTTTTTTGAGACGGAGTCTTGCTCTTTTACCAGGCTGGAGTGCAGTGGCGTGATCTCGGCTCACTGCAACCTCCGCCTCCTGGGTTCAAGCAATTTTCCTGCCTCAGCCTCCCGAGTAGCTGGGACTACAGACACGCACCCACCATGCTCAGCTAATTTTTTGTATTTTAGTAAAGACGGGGTTTCACCATGTTGGCCAGGATGGTCTCGATCTCCTGACCTCATGATTCACCCCCCTAGGCCTCCCAAAGTGCTGGGATTACAGGCGTGAGCCACGACGCCCGGCCCAGCTCTGATATCTTCTCTTTGAGTGGTCCAGTGTGTCAGACGTTAGCATTTTTATATGGTGAATCCTTAACAAACAAGTAAAAAAAATAAATAAAAATAAACAAAAAACAGAGTTGTCCTAGTGTGGGTTTCCCCGGAAGCAGACCCTGAAACAAAGATTCGAATGCAAGCTGTTTATTTGAAGGGAGAGCCCAGGAGACATAGGTAGGGGAGTGAAGAAGGGAGATCGAAAGGAAGGCAGCCAGTGAAGGGTATGTTGTCAAGAAGGCTGCTACTGTGGTTGACTTCAGCAACCAGCATAGGAGACACCTGCACATCAGTGTCAGTGAGGGAGCTGGTTGAGGACTGCTGGCCAAGGGAGGTTAATTTTCTGGCACTTCTGGTGGCCATTTCTGTGAGTAGCAAGGACTCCTGCCACCGGAATAGCCCTCAGGTAAGGAGATGCACACATACTGGCAATTGACATCAGGTTAGGTGGAGAGTCCAGGGAGGATAAGAGGGGGCCTCTGGCAGCATCTGCTACAAAGGTCATTTCAGGGCCGAGAGAGTCTTTTGGCTCATATTTCACATTCACAAGTTTAAGTTGAAACACCATCTCTGAAGGTACAGAAGTAGTTACAGAGCTATACAGAGAGGATGAAAGAAGACATCCTTCAAAGTAACTTTAAACTTGTGTCTCATTAACAGACCACAGTAGTAATAATTACACACAATGAATTTAATATTTCTCACAAATCCTTTATCTTGTAATTCGTATAATATATTGTCTTATATTTTTGTGTTTAATAGACATACTTTGTTAAATGTGGATGTTGAAAGTATTTAGCACTTAAATTTTTTATAACCCTGAATTGATATTTATTTATTTTTTAAATATATTGGGAGTCTCAAAAACTGAAAAACACCTGGTCTCTGTCACCACTAAAAAGGCCCCATTTAGCTTGGTGCAGTGGCTCAGGCCTGTAATTCCAGCACTTTGGGAGGCCAAGGCAGGTGGATCCTCCAGCCCAGGAATTTGAAACCAGCCTGAGCGAAATGATGAGACTCTGTCTCTACAAATAAATAAACAAAAGTTAGCCAGGCAGGCATGGTGGTGCATGCCTGCAGTCCCAGCTGGCAGGAAGGCTGTGGTGGGAGGATCAATTGAGCCTGGGAGGTGGAAGCTGAAGTGAGCTGTGTTTGCACCACTGCACTCCAGCCTGGGTGACAGAGTGAGACCCTGTCTCAAAAAAACAAACAAAAAGCTGGGCACGGTGGCTCACACCTGTAATTTCAGCACTTTGGGAGGTCAAGGTGGGCAGATCACCTGAGGTCAGGAGTTCAAGACCAGCCTGGCCAATATGGTGAAACCTGGTCTCTACTAAAAATACAAAAATTAGCCGGGCTTGGGGGCACGTGGCTGTAATCCTAGCTACTCAGGAGGTTGAGGCAAGAGAATCACTTGAACCTGGGAAGCAGAGGCTGCAATGATCCGAGATGGCACCACTGCACTCCAGCTTGGGTAACAGAGCGAGACTCTGTCTCAAAACAAACAAACAAGCAAACAAACAAACGCCCCAATTAAAAACAATAGCATCGGCCGGGCGCGGTGGCTCATGCTTGTAATCCCAGCACTTTGGGAGGCCGAGGCGGGCGGATCACGAGGTCAGGAGATCAAGACCACGGTGAAACCCCGTCTCTATTAAGAATACAAAAAGTTAGCCGGGCGTGGTGGCGGGCGCCTGTAGTCCCAGCTACTTGGAGAGGCTGAGGCAGGAGAATGGCATGAACCCGGGAGGCGGAGCTTGCAGTGAGCCGAGATTGCGCCACTGCACTCCAACCTGGGCAACAGAGCGAGACTCCGTCTCAAAAAATTAAAAAAAAAAAAAAAAAAAAACAATAGCATCATGGAGAATTAGGGCCAAAATTTAGAAGAAAAATAAAACAGCCCAAGAGACAGTGTCAGGGCATTTTGTTTTCACCTACTAGATAAAGAAGCAGCAGGGCAGTGCACATCGTACCTGCGCAGAGCTGTTTCTTCTTGAGCTTCACAGCACTTTGTGTACAGAAATGGAGAATGATGCCCAGAAACTCCACTTTGTAGAACTAAGCAGATTGTGCCAGTTGATCCATGAAACTCTCTCAAATCTTGCTTTTTATCTCTTGTCTTAAAGAAAACAATTTATGAGGCAAAAAGTAACCATTGTTGGAGGATAAATCAGAAAGTTGTCATTTTCCCTTTTAGAACTAGTGGGATTTACTACCTGTTCTGAATACAGTATAAGAATATAATGGGCAGCAATGAATGAGTAATCATAAAAATATCCAAAGCAGAATTCCATCAAGTTTTAAAAATTGTTTCCTTCATAAAGCATAAAGGAAATGTGCATATTTATCTTCAAATACAAGCAGATTAAATTGAGATATGTTGTTTAATTGAACTGTAAATTAAAAATTCTTAATGAGATCATCTTGTGAAAACCCAAACTCTACATTATTCCTCCTGAAAATCTGCCTTCTCCAGATGGAAATGTATAAATCGTCATTGACTGACCAGACTATAAACTACTCATTTATAAGGATAACCTTCGAACTCGCATTACAATTGAAGAGATGAATAATTTTCACAAGTAAGAAATAGATATTTTTGTTGAAATTATGCAATTTATATTAATCCTCTTCATCACAATTTACAAAACGTTAAGAAGAGAAGCTTTTTTAAGATGTTTTTATGGTGTTAATAAAAATAATACAAATTGGAAAATTTTGATTATAATTACCCCTATTAAAGCATGTATCATTTTACTGGATTTTAGTCTTCAGATTTTTGGTCTTCAGAATCAAGCAATAAATGCATGTAATGTTGGCTATTCAGTCTGCTCAATGGCATATAGATGGGATATTGTGACAAATCTTTTTTCTACCTATTTGTGAAAAATGAAATGTTTAGTAAGTATTTTTTAAAGGGTAAAAATACTTTAACTCACAAGTAGCCAGAGAGCAGCTAGAGGTTTGTGAAACAGTAGTCAAGGGCCTGATTCCCAACACTCAATGGGCAGGAAGTTACACACCTGGTGTAGAGTGAGACAAGTCGTCTCCACAGGAGTTTGCAGTTGCACAACAGCGCCATCAAGTGAAGGGGTGAGAAAGGTGACTCTCAACAACTATTAATACTTCGGGTAGGTACCACTCCTGATGAACAAATTGCTCCCAGATATAGCAGCCTAAAAACCACAGAGTCATTATGTCACTCAGTTTCTGACAGTCAGGAATGTGGGAGTGGCTTAGCTGAGTGGTTCTGGCTCAGAATCGATCCTGAGGTTGTGGTCAAGATGTCATCTGCAGTCATCTGAAGGCTTGACTCAGGCTGGAGGGTCTGCCTCTAAGGTGGCTCCCTCACATGACTGCAGGCAGTTTCAGTTCCTCACCGGGTAGATCTCTCCACCAGGCTGCTCACCCATCCTCAGGACACAGCATGGGCTTCCTGCAGAGGGAGGGCTTAGAGAGAGAGAGCAAGCAGGAAGCTGTAATACCCGTGAATCACCTACTCTCCAAAGTCACACACCATCATTTCTGTGTTGCTCTGGTTGTTAGAAGCACATCACTAGGTCCAGCCCACATTCCAGGGGAGAGGAATTAGGCTTCATCTTTTGAAAGGAGTGTCAAAGAGTTTCACATTTTAAATCATTGCAGTGCAGCCAGCCCAGAGATTAGATGACTCAGCCAGTTTGCCCTCACTAGATCTAGAGGGCTCCTGTCCACACCCTTGCTAGGTGTTTACAGTGCATTCCTAGCGCTAATGTTTAAGACATAGATCCAAATGCCACACAACTAAAATAAGTTGAAGAATCAATTTGTGATGAAAATATAGACAATTCTGGCTGGGTGCAGTGGCTCATGCCTGTAATCCCAGCACTTTGGGAGGCCAAGGCGGGCGGATCACCAGGTCAGGAGATCGAGACCATCCTGGCCAACATAGTGAAACTCCGTCTCTACTAAAATACAAAAATTAGCCGGGCGTGGTGGTGCATGCCTATAATCCCAGCTCTGTAATCCCAGCTACTCAGGAGGCTGAGGCAGGAGAATCCCTTGAATCAGGGAGTCGGAGGTTGCAGTGAGCTGATATCGCGCCATAGCACTCCAGCCTGGCGACAGAGTGAGACTCCATCTCAAAAAAAAAAAAAAAAAAAAAAAAAAAAAAAAAAAAAAAAAAAAAAAAAAAAAAAAAAGAAAAGAAAAGAAAAAGAAAATATAGACAATTCTGCGTTTTTAGAAAGTAGGACCTGGCACATTAGTATACTTTCAGATATGAGCCTGTTTGGATGGCACCCCAGTTCATTCAGAGAATGTCTCCAGCATTATTTTGTCTTATCAGCACAACCAGCTGAACTCATTTGAGTGTCGCTAGCCTAAGCAAGCCTAGTCCTGAGAGTCGGGGTTGCAGAAGGTGTATGTTAGTATGAAAGTGGGCTGGTAAAGGAAGAGGACACAGAGTAGCTCTGAAAACAGTGTTCTGGACAATCATTCCAAAATGAACCACTCTACAAAGCTTTACTTGAAGGATTGATATTTAAACACATCGGTCATTAGATGTCTTTATATTTCATGGGTTTCAATTTCACAGGACCTCTCACTGCTGGTTGTGTGCTTTGAGGGAACAGGGAAGAAAAGGTTAAAAAATATACCCCCAGCTTATAATGTGGAAAGAGTTTACTTGAAACTGCACCACTCAACCAACTCCATTCTGTTGTTTCTAAACCAACAAAAAGCATGGTGAGGAGAAGGCATCTGGTGGATGTTGGCTGAATTTTTTAAAAAACAACTGGCTAGCAGGGCAAAGCATCAACCCCGGCCAGTGGAGAACTTGCCATCTTTGCCTGGCACTACTTCATTCCACCTCCTTCCTGACCCCAGTCAGCAGGTACTCCTTCCTCCCAGGCCTTTGCACAGGAATCATGCAAACTGGAACCCATCCCATGCACTAAAAAGATTCTGGAAGGTTCACTTCTAATGTTCCTCTTTTCTCACCATGTAGCAAAAAAGCAGAAGAGCACACACTCCCAAATAAAATGGTGAATTATTTTGCTAGCAGTATTCTACTGAACAGAACTCTTTTAAAATACATTTTTCCATTGCCACATTACAGTGATAATTAATATGCATAATAATGACCTTGAAGGTCTCTCAGAGTCTGAGGAGCCTAATGAATAATTAAGAGAATTAAATGGTTTTCAATAGGATTTCATGCTTAGTGCTTTTTGTATTCTAATACTTTTGATAGATTGTCATGGTTGATTGTCTAATTCCCCAGTCATGTGAGTAAACAGATAATTTAATGTGTTTCAAGGGGACTTCCACGGTAAGTTATTTGCGAGCATATTAAACCAAAATCTGAAGTGCATTACAAATCCTCAGCCAATGCTAGTATAGACGCAGGCTGCCACATGAATTGCACCTATAGGGAGCTATGGATAGCTGAAACCACTCAGAACCCATCCTTTTCCTTCTAGATAGAAAAAGAAAATAATTATTGGAACTAAGGATAATTATACATAAAATTATATACCAAAATATTGTTCTTATAGTTGAGGATTCATTTGTTGCTCTTATTCATTGTCATATGTTTAAAGAATTTGACACAAGATTGACATCAAAAAATTATCTGGATTGGGGGTTCCTTTCCTATTCCTGGTGCCACTTCATGCTGTAATAAACCCTCACTCTTGTCTCTTTCTTGTTACCCCTGTTATGGTAGACGTATCACTCTACTTGGAAAGAATTCCAAATCACTGTTTACAGTAGAAGAAAAATCCAATACCTATATTTGGCAGTTGAAAGACCAAGAACCCAAAAGGTGATATGACTTATACAAAGCTACATAGCAAGTTAGTTATAGAGCCCAGTGAGAACCTGTGTTTCCCAACTCCCAAACAAAGGCCTTAGTGCAACATCCATGGCCACACCAAAGCCGATAACTGCTAATGAAAGTTCTCCACCTATCAGGGGAAATTCAGCCAGATATTGGGTGAAATTCACCCCCAATATTTCACATAGGTTCTTTTCTATTTTCCCTAAGTGTCAGCCTGTCTGAGAAATAAAGGGACAGAGTGCAAAATAGAGAAATTTTAAAGCTGGATGTCTGGGGGAGACATCACATGTTGGCAGGTTCTGTGATGCCCCCTGAGCCACAAAACCAGCAAGTTTTTATTAGTGATTTTCAAAAGGGGAGGGAGTGTACAAATAGGATGTGGGCCACAGAATTCACGTGCTTCACAAGGTAATAAGATATCACAAGGCAAATGGAGGCAGGGCGAGATTACAGGACCACAGGACCAGGGCGAAATTAAAATTGCTAATGAAGTTTCAGGCACACATTGTCATTGATAACATCTTATCAGAAGACAGGGTTTGAGAGCAGACAACCCGTCTGACCAAAAATTTATTAGGCGGGAATTTGCTCGTCCTAATAAGCCTGGGAGCACTATGGGAGACTGGGGCTTATTTCATCCCTACAGCTTGACCATAAAAGACGGCCGCCCCCTGAAGCAGCCATTTTAGAGGCCTACCCTCAGGGATACATTCTCTTTCTCAGGGATGTTCCCTGCTGAGAAAAAGAATTCAGCGATATTTCTCCCATTTGCTTTTGAAAGAAGAGAAATACGGCTCTGTTCCACCCGGCTCACCGGTGGTCAGAGTCTAAGGTTATCTCTCTTCTTCCCTGAACATTGCTGTTATCCTGTTCTTTTTTCAAGGTGCCCAGATTTCATATTGTTCAAACATACATGCTCTACAAACAATTTGTGCAGTTAACGCAATGATCATAGGGTCCTGAGGCAACATACATCCTCCTCAGTTTATGAAGATGATGGAATTAAGAGATTAAAGTAAAGACAGGCTTAGGAAATCACAAGGGTATTGATTGGGGAAGTGATAAATGTCCATGAAATCTTCACAATTTATGTTCAGAGATTGCAGTAAAGACAGGCATAAGAAATTATAAAAGTATTAATTTGGGGAACTAATAAATGTCCATGAAATCTTCACAATTTATGTTCTTCTGCCACAGCTTCAGCCAGTCCCTCCATTCGGGGTTCCTGACTTCCTGCAACATCTACCCATTGCAGCCAGGGAAACTGAAAAAACTACTGAGAAATGGTATTTCAATAAATGCATTTGACTTATAAGCTTGAGGTACCATATATTCTATTGAAAATGTCTGAATTGAAAGGATTTAAGTCACTTTAAGCAGAAAATTAGAGCACACATGGCACTGTCTATTTTTGGGATCTCTGAGTCTCAGGGACAGGCATTTTAGTAATTTAGATCTTTACATGAGTGCTCCTCCAAGTTTTGTTTCATCTTCAGAATGGAAGCCATGTCATCAAGAGAGTGTGGGCAGCTTGAGCTCATTCTGGAGGTTATGCCAGGTGCAGGAAAAGGGATTGCTTGGTGTAATAATTAGATCCTTACCACCTACCCACCCACCCACATACAGACATACACAGATACACACACACAGCTGAGCCATTTGAAAATAAACTGTAGACTCATGCCATTTCATTCCTAAATATTTCAACATGCATTTCCTGGTAAGAACATTCCCCTTATTGGTGAGAAATGATATTTCAATGCCAAGATCAAGGGGAAAGGTATGTTAATTGATACAAGGGTATCATTGCAAAGCCCTTTCAGTGAACAGATTCAGGAAAGACAAATACACTTTTAAAAGGTTATTTAATGTGAATTTCTCAATTCAAATTTAACCTTACAGTGTTTTATTTTAAGTTCTTTGACATAATAGTTGTTTTTGCCCCTCTTTTCTGTTACACTGAAAGTTTTGGTTTGTAATAATATAGTGTTTCTTTCCTCCTAATTCAGAATTGTACACTTGTTTTCTTGTAGTTCAGAATTATAATACTATATTAATAATAAATTACTGAGTGAAATTTAAGATTTCCTTCTATTCATTTATTCTTAGATCAAATTCCATTATGAGTGTATAATTAAAGTACTGAAATAATTCTGTTCTTTGCATAGCTGTTGTTGCCACATTTGAAATAAAGTTAGGCTCATTGGTCCCAATTGTTTTCCATTTTAGGATTTTACTTTTGTCTTTTTTATTTGAATATTTTAAATACGTAAAACATTTAGGCCGGGCGCGGTGGCTCACGCTTGTAATCCCAGCACTTTGGGTGGCCGAGGCGGGCGGATCATGAGGTCAGGAGATCGAGACCACGGTGAAACCCCGTCTCTACTAAAAAAAAAATACAAAAAAATTAGCCGGGTGTGGTGGCGGGCGCCTGTAGTCCCAGCTACTTGGAGAGGCTGAGGCAGGAGAATGGCGTGAACCTGGGAGGCGGAGCTTGCAGTGAGCCGAGATTGCGCCACTGAAGTCCAGCCTTGGCGACACAGCAAGACTCCGTCTCAAAAAAAAAAAAAAAAAAAAAAAATTTATGTGGTCTCAAAGTTAAAAAAAATATATATATATATGAAAAGGTAACCAAACCCACAGAAGTTTCACTCCTAACCCTCTCTCTTCACTTCATTTCCCCCATCTCCTATAGGTAATTATTTTTATTTCTTCTTTTTGCAAATATAGGCAAATACCTAAATATATTCTTATTCCTCCTTTTTTCCCCTTATACACAAAATATAGCACACTATACTAACTTTTTAAATCTAAAAATATATTCTGGAGATTGTTTCAATTCACAGACATTTTTTTTCTGTGTTTTATGATGCCTGGTCACCAATTCCTGTATGTACTGCAGTTTATTTACTGCCTCTCTTGCTGGTGGGTGTTTAGATTATTTCTAATCTTTTGCTACTACAAACAATGTTGTCTTACATAACCTTGTGCAAATGTTATTATTTGTAGAGATGTATTTTCAGGGTAGATTCCTAGAAACGAGATTGCTGAGTGAAAGGTTAGCATGTATGTAATTTTGTTCAATTTTGCCAAATCCCCATCCATAGGGTTTGTTCCATTTTGCATTTCCACTCTCAGTAGAGTATGTTATAAAATGTTTGGATCCAAAAAAATTCTAACTTGCATTTCTCTTATTGTAAGGGAAATTGGGCATCATTTCACATGTGTAGGGAGTGACTTGCATTTCTTTTCGCTCTGTTCTCACATTTCTCTCTTTTCATGACTTTTGCCCATATTTTTATGCAATTTTGGAGCTTATCCATTGTTAAAAGCTTTTCATGTACTTGTCCTCGTCTTTTTTTTTTTTTTTAGATGGAGTCTTGCTCTGTCGCCCAGGCTGGAGTACAGTGGCGCAATCTCGGCTCACTGCAAGCTCCGCCTCCCGGGTTCACGCCATTCTCCTGCCTCAGCCTCCTGAGTAGCTGGGACTACAGGCACCCGCCACCACGCCCAGCTAATTTTTTTGTATTTTTAGTAGAGATGGGGTTTCACTGTGTTAGCCAGGATGGTCTCAATCTCCTGACCTCGTGATCCGCCCGCCTCGATCTCCCAAAGTGCTGAGATTACATGTGTGAGCCACCACTGAGATAACTTGCAATTGGTCTCTCCTGGTCTGTCATTTGTTTTTTGACCTTGCTTCTTGTATTTTGTTTGTTTTAGGTAGTAAAGTTCACCAATCTTTCCCTGTTTTGTTTTTGTTTTTGTTTTTGCTGAATGTTGAAAGGCTTTCTGTGTCCCCAGGTTATAAAGCAATTCACCTGTGCCAAACCTCCTTGGTTGCACGTTGTATATTTGGATCTCTGGTCCATTTGGGATTTATTTTAGTGTGAGGTTCAGATTCACTCCATCCTTTTTCAGGTGGCTTTCTATTTGTCCCAACGCTATGTATTTAAAAGCCCAGTTTTTCCTCAGACAGGAATAATTTGATTTAGTTTTAGACTTTAACTTGCTGTAATGCAGCACACAGAGACAAAGAAGCAAACACAGGGGTGGGAGGGTGAGAAATGAGATCAAGGAATAGATATGATTACTCTGCCATAGAGTAGAACTGCTCCCTCCCTCCCTCCCTGGAACAGAGAGGAGCAATGCACGCACAGTGTGTCTGTGCTGTCCTCCACTGGCCTCTCCAGATCCAAGCTCTGGCCTACCTGGGCTGCTTTCCTCCACAAGGCTCACCTCTGTGGATGACATCACTCAGTAGCCTTGCCCCTGGCTTTTGATTGGGTTTACTCTGATGGGGGACTGTCACACTGCCAGGAGATCTGAGCACAAGATAAGAGAAACTGGATTCCCTTTGGCAGGTGCTGCAGTGTGCTCTCCATAACCACCTCTTCAATGGGTCAGCCACCCTTCTGGTTGCAGCTCTTGCTGACTTCTGATAGGCCTTTCCTCCCACTTGCCCTTCAGGCCTGGGTGGTAACACCTTCCCATTGGTGCTGGCACCCTGGGTGTTTCACTGCCCTCGGTTGCTTCCTCAACCTGTCCGCCCCTCTGTAAAGAGGCCCTCTTGAACCCTTTTCAGGTATGCCTTCTTGTCCATTGAGTATGCAGCCTGTGTCCTGCCAGAGCCTGGCTGATACCAACGACATCACAAATACATACCAATCTATCTGTCAATAAGGTAGGCAGTATGGCTCTACTCCACCAATCCTAAATTTAAAAATTTACAAAGTCAATAAACAGTTAAGGAGGCTACATCTCATTTAGAAATCTACAGTGATTCAACTTGATTATTCATTATTTATCTTGATTATCCTCCTTATTCACTATGCAAGGCTCTGGTCTAATTTGTGGTTGGCTTCAGAAGGCAAACCCATCTCAAAGATTTAAGGTTGAAATCCCAGCACTTTGGGAGCCCGAGGCGGGCGAATCACGAGGTCAAGAGATTGAGACCATCCTGGCCAACATGGTGAAATCCCATCTCTACTAAAAATACAAAAATTAGCTAGGCATGGTAGTACGTGCCTGTAATCTCAGCTACTCAGGAGGCTGAGGCAGGAGAATTGCTTGAACCCAGGAGGCAGAGGTTGTAGTGAGCTGAGATCGTGCCACTGCACTCCAGCCTGGTGACAGAGTGAGACTCCGTTTCAAAAAAAAAAAAATTTAAGGTTGAACTCCTCCTAGGGATATTAAAGAGAATATTCTCTGCCTCTGAAGACAATTCCACTAAAAACATTTCTAAAATATTTCAAGCTAGTATTCTTTCTGGAGTGATTGCTTTGAAGTCGGACATGTGCATGTGCAGGCTCCGCTATGTTTGCTTAAAATAAAATAAAAAATAACCCTGCTCCCATTACTCCCAGTCAAGCCCCTAGAGCTATTTCCTGGGCATATTTACTTACTCTGATAGCTCTGCATTTAGCTTTTCAAAGGCTCTAGCAAAGTTATTTAAGTATCTCTGCCTGGTGTTTTCTATTTTTATTTTTTTGAGATGGGGTCCGTCACCCAGGTTGGAGCGCAGTGACACGATCTGGGCTCACTGCAACCTCCACCTCCTAGGCTCAAGCGATCCTCCCACCTTAGCCCCCCGAGTAACTGGGACTGCAGGCACGCACCACCACACCTGGCTAATTTTTTGTATTTTTGGTAAAAAGGGGTTTTGCCATGTTGCCCAGGCTGGTCTCAAACTCCTAAGCTCAGGTGATCCACCTGCCTCAGTCTCCCAAAGTGTTGGGATTATAGGGGTGAGCCATTGCGCCTGGCCTCTACCTGTTTTAAGTAGCTTAGTTGACTAGTGGAAAATGTCTGTGGGAAGTTTCTTATTTTTCTGCAGAGTCATGTTCAAACTTATAGATTAGCTTGTTTTAGTATGTAAATTTTAATTGTTTTACTCTGATACAATGTGAAAACAAAAGATTCCAGGAGTTCTAATTCCCATGCTTCTAAGAGGGGACTCTTTCCACGTCCCTATTTTGAGCAGGGATGATGAGGAGGAGGGAGAGTAGAACAAGGGCACACTTCTGCCTGCTACCTGCCTTGATCCTTGTATATGCTCATCGTAACAGCAGGTGTGGCTGAGATTGTGAATTTGTCTTTGAGTTAGAGAACCAAGATAACAATTTTATGGCCGAAGGAGCCTTAGAAGACAGAGCCGTGGTCATGGTCACGCTGAGTCAGTAGTCTCTACTTTTTGTTTGTTTGTTTGTTTTTGAGATGGAGTCTTGCTCTGATGCCCAGGCTGGAGTGCAGTGGCGCAATCCTGACTCACTGCAACTTCCGCCTCAGCCTCCTGAGTGGCAGGGATTACAGGTGCCTGCCACCACACCACACCAAGTTAATTTTTGTATTTTTAGTAGAGACAGGGTTTCACCATGTTGGCCTACTGGTCTCAAACTCCTGACCTCAGGTGATCTGCCTGCCTCAGCCTCCAAAATGCTGGGATTACAGGTGTAAGCCACCATACCTGGCCTCTTCTTTCTTTACATAGCCTCATATGACTGTTTACTTCTAGTTTGGTTCTAAATGAGAAATTTGTGCTGGTCACACAAACTGTCCCTTTCAAGTATTATGGAATCATCCCTGAAGGTGGAGGTATAACATCTGGAAGGTAAAGACTGGCTTGTTGTGAAAAGCGGGAAAGAAAAGCACCCTCCCTTCCCAAAGAAGAAAATTCTCTTCCACCTTCCCAACTGTTAAGGTCTGGAAGTCTGCCATTGGAGTATGATTCCTTTGATTTATGGGTCCAGTCCAGAAGACCAGATGTATTAGTGTGGATTCTTCAAAGAACCAGAACCAATAAGATATGTGTATATATACGTATGCGTGTGTGTGTGTGTGTGTGTGTGTGTATATATTCTATACCCATAGATAAATAGATAGATAACAGATTTATTATGGGAATTGATTCACATGATTATGGAGGGTGAGAAATCTCATGATCTGCTGTCTGCAAGTTGGAGAACTAGGAAAGCCAGTGGTGTGTGTTGGGGAGTTGGGGGAGCGCTGGTATAAACCCCAGAGTCTGAAGGCTTGAGAACCTGGGGCTTGGATGTCCGAGGGCAGAAGATGGCTGTCTCAGCTCCAGAAGAGAGAGTGAATTCACCCTCCTCCCACAGTTCTATTCTCTCTAGGCCCTCAATGGCTTGGGTGATGCCCACACACATTGGTGAGAGCAAATTCCTCTCTACTCAGACTACTGATTCAAATGTTAATCTCTTCTGGAAACATCATCTCAGGCACATCCAGAAATAATGTTTAACCAGCTTTCTGGATATCCTTTAACCCAGTGAAGTTAAGACATAAAATTAACCATTATATTAGACTACTCTGTATTCGAAGTATTCAAATCCTTTTACTGACTAATTCTAATTACTTTTCAGCCATATCCCCTTGGGCTCTGGAAGGAGACAGATTGCGGAGTTTAGGATTCTGATGCAATCACTTACCAGTAGTGTGACATAGATAGACTAAACTTTTCTGGGTTTCAGTTACTTCATTTGTAAAGGAGATAACAATAGCTCAGAATTCACAGGTTTATGTAGGGATTAAACAAGTTTAAATACATGAACAGTGATTAGCATAGCTGTGGTCTCAACTACTACTATTACCATTAAAGGCCCTCACCTCTCTACTTTGGCTGCTGTGCCCAACTCATTGTTACATTCTTTCTTCTCCTCTCTCTAGGGAACCAATCTCCATCTAGGTTACTTGTTACAGCCAGGCTGAAGCCCAGGAGACCTTCCCTTACCTATCCAAGTTTCCAGAATCTCACCCTCCTCTGGGCTCCTCACGTATAAAGTTTTATACTTCATTCACATAAAAATACAAATGCATTCATTAACTTTTCAACCTGAATTTCTAACCTTGAGGCAGGTCAGACTAGCTTAAATCCAGGGAAGACAAACATTTGGAGGCAGAAAATTTCATCTTCTGCCAATGGGCAGGGAGAAAGTGGCCCTGTTACAGGAAAGAGGTCTGGATCCAAACCCCAAAAGAGGGTTCTTTTATCAGCAAGGTCTTTATGACCTGTATCTTGTGCTGACCTCCTATCTCATCCTGTGATTTAGAGTCCCTTAACTGTCTGGGAATGCAGCCCAGTAGGTCTCAGCCTTATTTTACCCAGCCCCTATTCAAGATGAAGTTGCTCTGGTTCAAACACCTCTGACAGCCTCACTGAGTCAGGAACCATGTAGGTTCATGTCTTGGCTCCAGAGATATTGTGTAAATAACTGCTTTACATTTGACTTTACTCTTCCATAAAATGGGGTTATGTTTTGTTTACCTCACAGATTATTTACTGTGATAATTAAATAATCCTTTTATATTAACAAATACAAAATGTAGCCTTAAAAACATTAAATAATATATACTGATTATAGCTGCTTTTGTTTCTACTCATGAGATTCCATGTAAGTAAGAGCAGGAGTCATAGCTCTCTAGGGTTAAGGGAAACACTAAGCTGAAACTTGAGTGTCCTGTCACACTTGCTGAATGAATAGTGTGAATTCATTGGTTATTTATATGGGGGAGAATTATCTAACCCTCCCTTGGCCACCTAACACAGAACAGCTCTAGGTGGCAGTAAACAGGGAGGTGTAAGAGTCAGAGATCACAGCACACTCAAGATTTGAGCAAAGTGAAAGTAGACAGGCATTAGAAAAAGTAACCAATGCCCTCAAATCATATAGCTAGTAGGAGACAGAGTTGGGATCTGAACTCAGGCTAAGCCCAGGTCCCGTGACCTCAGCTATTGTGCTAATTAGTGAAACGGATGAGTTCCCTGACCCCCCTTGCAGGACGTGCGATAGGGGTGTGGCTTGTCTGTTCAGTCACCACTGCTGCTCAAATCCCTTATGGGATGGGGAGCATGCAGACAAACAGGTGCAGGAGCCAGGTACTGGGCTCTGGTCCCACAGCAGTGTCCAGGGGTCGGAGGCTGTGACTCCCTAAGCCCAAGTAGGCGTGTGCTACAGTGCACTCTTTTAGCCTTTCTGTCCCATGTACAGCATAAGTGTTAACAAGTTCAGTGGACCCTCTGCCTTTTTGCAAGGGCAGAGGGCCAGTGTGACAGCTTCTGTATGCCAAGCTCTTGTCCAGTGTCCCAGAAGAATCAGGTGACACATGGACTTAAAGGATGGTGAATGTGGGGGTTTTACTGAGTGGTGGAGGTGGCTCTCCATGGGATGGATGGGGAGCTGTAAAGGGGATGGAATGGGAAGATGATCTTCCCCTGGAGTTTGGCCATCCAGCAGCTGATTCTTCAACTGTCCCCAGCTGAACTCCTCCCAGTGTTCCTTCTCTTGGTAGGTAAAAGCATTTATGGGTGTAAGATAAGAAAAATAAGAGGTAGTTGAAAGGAAACTTCTCTGAAAACCGAGAAAAACCATTAAGTTACTGAGCAAAATCATCAAAGATATCAAGTCTGGTGTCCTTTTTGGGCGGTTAGAAAAAGAAAACACATGAAATAAAACTAAGAAATAACATGCAGTAACCTGATTTTTTTAAATCATAGTCACAGAAAAAAATGCAATCAGCAATTATTTTGCATAAGTTAAAAAAAACTTCAATAAAAAGCAAGACTGTTATCAAAGGATGTCTGGGTCGGGATTAGAGCAGAGCTTAGGGAAATGCACACATACAAGAATTAAAGTACTGAATCGTTTTTTTTTCCAGTTTTTAGGCTGTTTTGAACATTTCCCCATAGCCCTAAATAATTATCTTAAGCCAGCTGCTGTGTTCTGTTTGTAAATTCAGCTTTTAAAATTTCCTGTCTGATAAATTGTGTGTTGTACTAACATTAATGTAATAAGTGAGCAATTTGCTATCTCTGAAAGAAGTCAAAGGTCTCAAACACACTTGTGGAAGTTATATTTATATTAACAGACACCTATGTTAATTTCCTTTCATAAGGAGCACAATAGCATCCTCCTTGAGGAAGCACCTTTTGATAAAATGAATAACAATATGCTCATCACATCATTTATTTCTTGCCCTCTCATGTGCCAGCAAGCACATGTTCCTTTCAATTAATCTGTTACTTACACAAAAGCTGTTTTCAAAAAAATGGTTTTTTTGGGGGAGGGCAGTAAAATTAGGTGAAATAATGGATGAGAAATTTGAACAAAGTTTAGGATAAAAACACTATTCATAACACTTTTCAAAAAATGTCATTCAGTTCTATTCAATCCAAGTCTACAAATAATTAATAAATATCTACTGTGTGTCCTACACTGTCCTCACTTCTACAAAGCTTTTAATAGTGTACAGAAGAAAAACCTACACAAAATGATTAGAAGAACAAGATAAAAGGATATATAATCT
The DNA here is from genome assembly GCF_009828535.3 of Hylobates moloch. Lineage (NCBI taxonomy): Eukaryota > Metazoa > Chordata > Mammalia > Primates > Hylobatidae > Hylobates > Hylobates moloch. Next base: position 85,665,354 of record NW_026652283.1, on the reverse strand, counting down.
TATGCCATAAAGACACACCATAAAACTACAGAATTCCTCCTCTGAGAACAGCTGCTGTGTTTAATTGTGCAGTACAAGTGTAGTCTACGCAGTATTGAAAGGGATGCTGTTCCAGTGGTACATGTGGAAGAGTTTTTGGAAGATAGAAGTAAAGTGTCTTAAGAAAAAAGGGAGTATTTTTTTTTAGCTAGCACAGAGATGCCGTGGGGTTTAGCGGCAGTCCTGGCAAAATCATTTGAATGTGGAAAAGATGATGAATTCCTTAAGAGCAGAGTTTTTCTCTTATTTAGCCTTGTCCAAACAGGTTTCTTGAAGTCTTAACTCATTGGATTTTAAATGTGAAAAACATTTAAGATTTTTCCGATCATGCCTTCAACCATTTTATGTTGAATCTTCCTTGCCTGGCCCTTAATAACATCAGGGGCAGGTTCTATTTTGTACCAGTGCTTTTTAGTGATTAATATTTAGTTCAATCAAGTTCAAAACTTAAATTTAATATCTGATTCAAATAAGTTCTTTCCTCCTACAATACAGTCTAGGGCTGGTTGTAGCAAGACCATTTCCCCATCTTCTTCTGGTTCTACTCCTCTGGGGTTGGGGGCCGGGAGTAATAAGGAAGATAGCATTTCTTACAAAGCAGAGTTCCTTTTTAAAGAAGATCTAAATTAACAGAAATATATTGCATGTTCTTGGGTCAGAGGATTTAATATTGTCAAGATGGTAATAGCCCCAAATAGATCAACAGATTCAATGCAATCTGTCAGAATCTTGGCCGCCTTTTTTTTTCTTTTTTTCAGAAATTGATAAGCTGATCCTAACATTCATATGGAAGTGCAGGGGGTTCATAATAGCCAACTATTTTGAAAAAGAAGAACAAAGGTAGGGGGCTTACATACCCTGATTTCCAAACTTACTACAAACATATAGTAATCAAAACAGTGTGGCACTTGCTGGCATAAGGATGGATATATATTAATACATCAATGGGATAGAATTGAGAATCCAGAAATAAATCCTTACATTAATGGTCAACTGATTTTCAGCAAGAGTGACAAGATAATTTGATGAGAGAAAGAATAGTCTTTTTAACAAACAGTGCTCAGACAACTGAATGTTCACAAGCAAAAGAATAAAGTTGGACCACTACTTAATGCCATACATGAAAATTAGCCCAAAATAAATCATAGATTTAAATGTAATCATTTTAGAGTGATAAAAATATTCTAAAATTAGATAATGGTGATGGCTGTATAACTCCATAAATAAACTAAAACCATTGGATAGTACACCTTAAGTGGGTGGATTTTAAGTTTTATAAGTTATAGCTCAATACAATTTAAAAGGACTTAAATGAGTTACTAGAAGAAAGTATAGTTGAATATTTACATAACTTAGAATCAAATAAGGCCTTTCAAAGCATGCTATCAAGGCAAAATATAAAACATAATTTATATCCTTGATTATAAATTATTTTTATAATTTCTATATTAAAAATACTGTTAATAAAATTTTACAATAAATACCAGACATAGTGTTAATAACATTATTAATATAGAGAGAGTATTTAAAATCAGTAAGAAAATTATCAACACCAGGCTGGGTGTGGTGGCTCACACCTGTAATCCCAGCACCTTGGGAGGCCGAGGTGGGTGGATCATGAGGTCAGGAGATTGAGACCATCCTGGCCAACATGGTGAAACCCCGTCTCTACTAAAAATACAAAAAAAAAAAAAAAAAAAAAAGAAAAAAATTAGCTGAGCATGGTGGCACATGCTTGTAGTCCCAGCTACTTGGGAGGTTGAGGCAGGAGAATCACTTGAACCTGGGAGGTGGAGGTTGCAGTGAGCCAAGATCACACCACTGCACTCCAGCCTGGTGACAGAGCAAGACTCGGTCTCAAAAAGAAAAAAAAAGAAAATTATCAACACCCTAATATAGAAATAGGTAAAGGACATGAACAGACAACTCATAATATAAGAAACATAACTGGCCAAGAAACACATATAAAAGTATTCAGATTCATGGATAGTTAAAGAAATGCCAATTGAAGCACCATGAAACACCCCTTTCCAACCATTATATTGGTAAAGATTTGAAAGAAGTAAAATACACATGGCTGAATAGGTGGGAAAATAGGATTCTTATATGCTTCTGGTGTGAGTACAACTTGGAACAACTATGCTGAGGGCAATTTGGGAATATAAATCAAATGCTTAAAAATATGTAAATACTTTGAATAATCATCTTACTAGAATTATATCCCAACAAATAATATAAGAGGTATTCAAAAGAATGTGTACAAGGTTATCCATTCTTATGAATTCTTGTGAAAAGTTAGAAAGAACCTAAGTCTCTAATAATAGGTGATTAGATAAATAAATCATCAATAAATAGAATACCATCTAGCTATTAAAATTGTTGGGAAGGATACTAGAGTGCCTACCCAGCATCTGTTCTCTCTTTCTGCATACCTAGAACCCCATGAAGTCCCCAGACTCAGAAGAATCTGAGCCCCTCTATCCCATCGGACAGAAGTTGCTTGAATGAATAAGTGGTTAATGGTTAAGCCTAACACTTAATACATGTCAGTGAGATGCAAAGAGCAGTTTGCTGGGGAGTTTTTTGCAACTTCTGGAAGCATCACCTCCTTTTTCTGGCCTTTGTCACACCTAGATATGAGGCCCAGACTTGCATCTCCAATGTGTCTGAAGATGAAACTGACACCAGGGAAGGACAGAGAAGACAGAATTACAGGAAAATGGAGCCAGAGCCACTAGCTCTGAAGCTATTCTTCTTCTGGACTTCAAACTATAAACCTGTTCATTTCATTATCATTTGAGCTGGATTGAGAAGGACATTCTGGAATTTGCCAACACAGGTTACATGGAGGGTTACTCTGTCCCTGCATGCTTCACAAAAAGAAGAAAGGGAAAAAATCCCAATAGGATGGAAATAGGAAATGGCTTTAATTTTCTTCCTATGTCTTTGAAATACTCTGTTGGGTCTCCTTTTCCCACCCATAGATAACATCTCAGACAGACACTATAGTTTTTTGATGGGGATAGAATTCAGAGGGTATATAATCTTTGATGGGAAAAAGAATCAATTCTTTATGTTCACTGACCTCTAACTGAGAGTTAACATTACCTACATCAGAAAATGTTGTCATGGAGGTCCCCTGGATTGAGGTCTCCAACAAACTACAAATGCTTCTAATTAAAGAGCAAGCATTAGATGCTTGCCATAATGAAATGCTATTGACAGCCAAAATGTGATGAGAGAACTAGCAACACAACCAAAACCAGTTTGGTGAAAAGCTCTTTGCCCCTTTCCTTCTACTCCTCCCTTCTACCACTCTGACTTCTCCAGCCAGAAGACGGACAAGAGAAGAGAAGTAGTCATCCTCATTGCATCCCCACTGCTAGGCTAGTCAGAACAGGCAGTGATCAGTCAGAATGGATGACTGCCATAAACAACCAGTGCACTGGACTGGTGAAAAAACTTGCCCTACCTCTGACTTTACTCCATGGGCTACAGTCCTTGGATTTTGTACCTTATGTTTATATGTTCACACACATCAGTTTTCTCTAAGCAAAAGCATTTAAAAAGTTACAACTTGAAGTACCAGGGATGAAGGATGCTACCTTGGTCACTGACTTTCTCAGAAGCAAAATATAGGTTTCAGATTAATTCCATAAAGTACAGGGATCACAGACTCTGTAATACTCTATTTAAATCAGAAAAGCTTCTAACAATTCTAACAATCATTTTCCTTTTACATGTATACACAGTAAAACTAGAGGGAAGTTTCTTTTAATGTCACATGATTCCAAGAAAAGCAAGGGCCTTTCACTGTTTACAGGTAATAGCCAAAGCATTTCTTTCAAGCTTTTACCAGTGTTTTCCTGTGAACAAAAACTTTAGAAGGGAATAAACTCTTCATCCAAAAATAAATGAATGTTTCAATTTTAACAATGATTAGATGCAACTCACATGAAGAAATGTGACAATAATCATTAGGGGATCCTTTTCCTGTCTTCTTCTCCAAGGAGCTCTAAGAAGTTTGAAACTTCTATTTTTGTTTATTTGTTTTTGTAAGGACAGGGATCTCCAGGAATAAAGTCTGGGAATAGCAATGCTCCCAACAATCTACAAGTCTGAAGAAGGCAGGAGCAATAATGACATCAATTGTACATTCCCCAAATTCTATGTATAAAGCAGAGGCTTCAATTTCCATTGGCCCATGTTGATCCCAAATGCAGGTCATGTTGTAGGAGTATGCAGTGAATATCACTGGGTTGGAGCTTCTTTGCATCTATTTCCCTTTCCTATCGGCCCCTCAGTTCCGTTTATTAGTTTTACCTTTAAATCGTTGGATAGCATCTGATGGGACAGTCACTGAAGTTCTCTGCCCAGCGAAAAGGAAGGCATTTGACCCAAGTTAAAGCAATTATTTGCTCCCTTCTTGGAATATGAATCTTGAACTGAGGAATAAAGAGACAGAAAACTAGTTCAATCAGTCTGACTGGCGGCATCTGCCCATATACTTCTTGCTATGAGACGTCTTTCTAGGCCCCAGGATAGCCTTTGTTCTGGCCCTGTTATCCAGCCTCCTAGCCATTCTGTCACCCCGATACCCTTCAGGTATATTTTTTCTTGTTTAAGCTGGCCAGAGGAACTTACTGCAGATTATGCCAAAGAACCAAACTGAAACAGAAACCTTCAGTGCCTCCCAAATTCCATCTTTGAAAGCAGCTATGTTTTTATTTATTGTGTGGAAAAACTTAAAGATCTCAAAAATTTATATAGCCCTTAATTCTTTCTTTTAAGATGTGTATTCCATCTGGATGCCTTGATGTTTTTTTCCTAGGGTTATAAATAAATATTTTAAAACATTAAACTTGAGTTTTCTTCTTTCTCTTTTCCCAGCTAGTCTTCCCTTCATGCAGGTAAACCCCACTGCAGGAGCACACATCTGCTGCCATTTAAACAGTCTTTGAAAATAATATGAAATAATTATAACAGTACAAGTTATATTGGAAATATCAGCTTAAAATTGCTTCTTTAGAGAAATTAAACAATCAAAGTTATGTATCTTAAAGAAGTATTTTTAAGGCCCATTGAAATGTATAGGTCATCAAGAAAGGCCATAATCTAATATAAAAAAAATTCAACAGATCTTTGTCACAGAGCAAATCATCGAAGAATGAGCATTAGCATGGATCAGTACATTGTGGTGTCTGTGGATAATGGGATATTCTACAGCAATGAATGTGACCATCTACAAGGAACTGCAATCATAAGGATGAAGATGGTGTGAAAGAAGCCAGACACCAAAATTTATATCCTTTTTTTTTTTTTTTTGAGATGGAGTCTCACACTGTTGCCCAGGCTGGAGTGCAGTGGTGTGATCTCGGCTCACTGCAACCTCTGCCGCCTGGGTTCAAGCGATTCTTCTGCCTCAGCCTCCTGAGTAGCTGGGATTATAGGCGCCTGCCAACAGCCCAGCTAATTTTTTGTATTTTTAGTAGAGACGGGATTTCACCATGTTGGCCAGGCTGGTCTTGAACTCCAGACTTCATGATTCACCCACCTTGGCCTCCCAAAGTGCTGGGACCACAGGCATTAGCCACCACACCCAGCCAGTTTATGTTCTTTATGAATCTTTATGTAAGGCTCAAGACGAGGCCAAAGTAGTGATTGAGTGGGGGTCTATAAAGGTCTTTGGGGTGCTGGAATAGTCTATTTCTTGACCTGGGTGGTGGTTGTGTTATATTTTATTATAAAGCATTAAGTTGAATATTTATATTTTGTGCACTTTTCTGTATAAGTATTTTAATGGAAAAAAGTTAAGTATGAGGGGAAAAGGCAGTATCTTCTTTTCTTGGTTTTAAAGAAAAATCTTGGTCATTTCCAAGATGGCTGAATAGGTACAGTTCTGGTCTATAGCTCCCAGTGAGATGGGACGCAAAAGATGGGTGATTTCTGCATTTCCAACTGAGGTACCTGGTTCATCTCATTGGGACTGGTTGGACAGTGGGTGCAGCCCATGGAGGGGGAGCCAAAGCAGCGTGGGGCGTCGCCTCACCTGAGAAGTGCAAGTGGTTGGGGCATTTCCCTTTCCTAGCCAAGGGAAGCTGTGAGTGATTGTACCTGGAGGAATGATACACTTCTTCCCAAATACTGTGCTTTTCCCACAGTCTTTGCAACCGGCAGACCAGGAGATTCCCTCCCGTGCCTGGCTCGGTGGGTCCCACGCCCATGGAGCCTTGCTTGCTGCTAACACAGCAGTCTGAGATCAACCTGGAACACGGGAGCTTGGTGCGGGGGAGGGGCAACCACCATTGCTGAGGCTTCAGCAGGTAGTTCTATGCTCACAGTGTAAACAAAGTGGTAGGGAAGCTCAAATGGGGCGGGGCCCACTGCAGCTCTAGAGGAAGTAGAGGCCTACTTCCTCTCTAGATTCCACCTATGGGGGCAGGGCATATCTGAACAAAAGGCAGCAAACAGCTTCTCCAACTTAAACACCCCTGCCTGACAGCTCTGAAGAGACCAGTGGTTCTCCCATCACGGTGTTTGAGCTCCAATAACGGACTAAACTACCTCCTCAAATGGGTCCCTGACCCCCGTGTAGCCTGACTGGGAGATGCCTCCCAGTAGGGGCCAACAAACACCTCATACAGGCAGGTGCCCCTCTGGAACGAAGCTTTAAGAGGAAGGATCAGGCAGCAATATTTGCTGTTCTGCAGCCTCTGCTGGTGATACCCAAGAAAACGGGATCTGGAGTGGACATCCAGCAAACTCCAACAGACCTGTGGCTGAGGGGCCTGTCTGTTAGAAGGAAAACTAACAAACAGAAAGGAATAGCATCAACATCAACAAAAAGGACATCCACACCAAAACCCCATCTGTAGGTCACCAACATCAAAGATTAAAGGTAGATAAAACCACAAAGATGGGGAGAAACCAGAGAAGAAAGGCTGAAAATTCCAAAAACCAGAATGACTCTTCTCCTCCAAAGGAACACAACTCCTCACCAGCAAGAGAACAAAACTGGATGGAGAATGAGTTTGATGAGTTGACAGAAGTAGGCTTCAGAATGTCAGTAATAACAAACTTCTCCAAGCTAAAGGAGCATGTTCTAAAACATCACATGCAAGCTAAAAACCTTGAAAAAAGGTTAGATGAAGCTAACTAGAATAACCAGTGAAAAGAAGAGCCTAAATGACCTGATGGAGCTGAAAACCACAGTACTAGAACTTCGTGAAGCATACACAAGCCTCAATAGCCTATTTGATCAAGCGGAAGAAAGAATATCAGTGATTGAAGATCAAACTAATGAAATAAAGCAAGAAGACAAGATTAGAGAAAAAAGAGTGAAAAGAAACGAACAAAGCTTCCAAGACATATGGGACTATGTGAAAAGACCAAATCTATGTTTGATTGGTGTACCTGAAAGTGATAGGGAGAATGGAACCAAGTTAGAAAACACTCTGGCTGGGCGCAGTGGCTCACGCCTGTAATCCCAGCATTTTGGGAGGCCAAGGCAGGCGGATCACATGAGGTCAGGAGTTTGAGACCTGCCTGACCAACATGGAGAAACCCCATCTCTACTAAAACTACAAAATTACCCGGGCATGGTGGTGCATGCCTGTAATCCTAGCTACTCAGGATGCCGAGGCAGGAGAATTGCTTGAACCCAGGAGATGGAGGTTGCGTTGAGCCGAGATCATGTCATCGCACTCCAGCCTGGGCAACAAGGGTAGAAACTCCATCTGAAAAACAATAAAAAGAAAACACTCTTCAGGATATTATCCAGGAGAACTTCCCCAACCTAGCAAGGCAGGCCAACGTTCAAATTCAGGATATACAAAGAACACCACAAAGATGCTCCTCAAGAAGAGCAACCCCAAGAAACATTAATTGTCAGATTCACCAAGGTTGAAATGAAGGAAAAAAATGTTAAGAACAGTCAGAGAGAAAGATCCGGTTACCCACAAAGGGAAGCCCATCAGACTAACAGCTGATCTCTCTGCAGAAACCCTACAAGCCAGAAGAGAGTGGGGGCCAACATTCAACGTTCTTAAAGAAAAGAATTTTCAACCCAGGATTTCATATCCAGCCCAACTAAGCTTCATAAGTGAAGGAGAAATAAAATCCTTTACAGACAAGCAAATGCTGAAAGATTTTGTCACCACCAGGCCTGCCTTACAAGAGCTCCTGAAGGAAGCACTAAACATGGATAGGAACAACCAGTACCAGCCACTGCAAAAATATGCCAAATTGTAAAGACCATCAATGCTATGAAGAAACTGCATCAATTAATGGGCAAAATAACCAGCTAACATCATAATGACAGGATCAAATTCACACATAACAATATTAACCTTAAATGTAAATGGGCTAAATGCCCCAATTAAAAGACACAGACTGGCAAATTGGATAAAGAGTCAAGACCCATAGGTGTGCTGTATTTAGGAGATCCATTTCACATGCAAAGACACACATAGGCTCAAAACAAAGGGATGCAGGAAGATCTACCAAGTAAATGGAAAGCAAAAAAAAGCAGGGGTTGCAATTCTGGTCTCTGATAAAATAGACTTTAAACCAACAAAGATCAAAAGAGACAAAGAAGGCCATTACATAAAGGCAAAGGAATCAATTTATCAAGAAGAGCTAACTATCCTAAACATATATGCACCCAATACAGTTCCACACAGATTCATAAAGCAAGTTCTTAGAGACCTACAAAGAGACTTAGATTCCCACACAATAATAATGGGAGACTTTAACACCCCGCTGTCAATATTAGACAGATCAACGAGACAGAAAACTAACAAGGATATCCAGGACTTGAACTCAGATCTGCACCAAGCAGACCTAATAGACATCTACAGAACTCTCCATCCCAAAACAACAGAATATACATTCTTCTCAGCACTACATCACACTTATTCTAAAAGTGACCACATAATTGGAAGTAAAACACTCCTTAGCAAATGTAAACGAACAGAAATCACAACAAAGTGTCTCTCAGACCACAGTTCAATCAAATTAGAACTCAGGATTAAGAATCTCACTCAAAACTGTACAACTACATGGAAACTGAACAACCTGCTCCCGAATGACTATTGGGTACATAACGAAATGAAGGCAGAAATAAAGATGTTCTTTGAAACCAATGAGAACAAGACACAATGTACCAGAATCTCTGGGACACATTTAAAGCAGCAATGTGTAGAGGGAAATTGATACCACTAAATGCCCACAAAAGAAATCAAGAGAGGTCTAAAATCGACACCCTAACATCATAATTAAAAGTACTAGAGAAGAAAGAGCAAACAAATTCAACAGCTAGCAGAAGACAAGAAATAACTAAGATCAGAGCAGAACTGAAGGAGATAGAGACACAAAAAAATAAATGAATCCAAGAGCTGGTTTTTTGAAAAGATCAACAATATAGACTGCTAGCAAGACTAATGAATAAAAGAGAGAAGAATCAAATAGATGCAATAAAAATGATAAAGGGGATATCACCACCAATCCCACAGAGATACAAACTACCACCAGAGAATACTATAAACACCTCTATGCAAATAAACTAGAAAATCTAGAAGAAATGGATAAATTTCTTGATACATACACCCTCACAAGACTAAACCAGGAAGAAGTTGAAGCTCTGAATAGACCATTAACAGGTTCTGAAATTGAGGCAATAACTAACAGCCTACCAACCAAAAAAAGTCCAGGACCAGACAGATTCACAGCTGAATTCTACCAGAGGTACAAAGAGGAGCTGGTACCATTCCTTCTGAAACTATTCTGATGAGTAGAAAAAGAGGGAATCCTCCCTAACTCATTTTATGAGGCCAGCATCATCCTGATACGAAACCCTGGCAGAGACACAACAAAAAAAGAGAATTTTAGGCCAATATCCCTGAAGAACATTGATGCAAAAATCCTCAATAAAATACTGGCAAACTGAATCCAGTAGGACATCAAAAAGTTTATCCACCATGATCAACTGGGCTTCATCCCTGGGATGCAAGACTGGTTCAACATATGCAAATCAATAAACACAATCCATCATATAAACAGAACCAACAACAAAAACCACATGATTATCTTAATAGATGCAGAAAAGGCCTTCAACAAAATTCAACAGCCTTTCATGCTAAAAAATCTCAATAAACTAGGTATCAATGGAACATATCTCAACATAATAAGAGCTAATTATGACAAACCCACAGCCAATATCATACTGAATGGGCAAAAACTGGAAGCATTCCCTTTGAAAACTGGCACAAGACAGGGATGCCCTCTCTCACCACTCCTATTCAACATAGTATTGGAAGTTCTGGCGAGGGCAATCAGGCAAGAGAAAGCAATAAAGATTTTCAAATAGCAAGAGCGGAATTCAAATTGTCCCTGTTTGCAGATGACATAATGGTATATTCAGAAACACCCCATCGTCTCAGCCCAAAATCTCCTTAAGCTGATAAGCAACTTCAGCAGTCTCAGGATACAAAATCAATGCGCAAAAATCACAAGCATTCCTATACAGCAATAACAGACAAACAGAGAGACAAATCATGAGTGAACTCGCATTCACAATTGCTACTAAGAGAATAAAATACCTAAGAATACAACTTACAAGAGATGTGAAGGGCCTCTTCAAGGAGAACTACAAACCACTGCTCAAGGAAATAAGAGAGGACACAAACAAATGGAAAAACATTCCATGCTCATGGATAGGAAGAATCAGTATAATGAAAACGGCCTTACTGCCCAAAGTAATTCATAGATTCAATGCTATCGCCATCAAGCTACCACTGACTTTCTTCAAAGAATTGGAAAAACTACTTTAAACTTCATATGGAACCAAAAAAGAGCTCACATAGCCAAGACAATCCTGGGCAAGAACAACAATGCTGGAGGCATTACGCTACCTTACTTCAAACTATAGTACAAGGCTACAGTAACCAAAACAGCATGGTATTGGTACCAAAACAGATATATAGACCAGTAGAACAGAATGGAGTCCTCAGAAATAACACCACACATCTACCACCATCTGATCTTTGACAAACCTGACACACACAAGCAATGGGGAAAAGATTCCCTATTTAATAAGTGGTGTTGGGAAAACTGGCTAGCCATATGCAGAAAACTGAAACTGGACCCCTTCCTTACACCTTATATAAAAATCAACTCAAGATGGATCAAAGACTAAAACATAAGACCTAGGGCCATAAAAATCCTAGAAGAAAACCTGGGCAATACCATTCAGGACACAGGCATGGGCAAAGACTTCACATCTAAAACACCAAAAGCAATGGCAACAAAGGCCAAAATTGACAAATGGGATCTAATTAAACTAAATAGCTTCTGCACAGCAACAGAAACTATCATCAGGGTGAACAGGCAACCTACAGAATGGGAGAAAATTTTTGCCATCTATCCATCTGACAAAGGGCTAATATCCAGATCTACAAAGAACTTAAATTTACAAGAAAAAAGCAAACAAACCCATCAAAAAATGTGCAAGGGATATGAACAGACACTTCTCAAAAGAAGACATTTATGCAGACAACAGACATATGAAAAAATGCTAATCATCACTGGTCATTAGAGAAATGCAAATCAAAACCACAATGAGATACTATCTCACTCCAGTTAGAATGGTGATCATTAAAAAGTCAGGAAACAACAGATGCTGGAGAGGTTGTGGAAAAATAGGAATGCTTTTACACGGTTGGTGGGAGTGTAAATTAGTTCAACCATTGTGGAAGACAGTGTGGCAATTCCTCACCGATCTAGAACTAGAAATATCATTTGAACCAGCAATCCCATTACTGGGTATATACCCAAAGGATTACAAATCATTCTACGATAAAGACACATGCACATGTATGTTTACTGTGGCACTATTAACAATAGCAAAGACTTGGCACCAACCCAAATGTCTATCAATGATAGACTGGATTAAGAAAATGTGGCACAGATACACCATGGAATACTATGCAGGCATAAAAAAGGATGAGTTCATGTCTTTGCAGGGACATGGATGAAGCTGGAAACCATCATTCTCAGCAAACTATCACAAGATCAGAAAACCAAACATCACATGTTCTCATGCATAAGTGGGAGTTGAAAAATGAGAACACATGGACATAGGGAGGGGAACATCACACACCAGGGCCTGTGGGGGGTGGGCGGTTAAGGGAGGGATAACATTAGGAAAAATACGTAATGTAGGTGACGGGTTGATGGGTGCAGCAAACCACCATGGTACGTGTATACCTATGTAACAAAACTGCACGTTCTGTACATGTAACCGAGAACTTAACGTATATAATAAAAAAAAAAAAGAAAAATCTTGGTCATCTAGCATTGGTGATCCTAAGGCACTTATTATAGAGAACTCAACAAGTTTGCCTTCTTTACTATTATCTTGCCTTCCTTTTCATTTACCTTCCTCTCTGTCAACACCTTTCTAAAAACATATCGCTCCTGCTCAAGAACACAATATGAGTAATTCGCAAAATCTTCAGGATTCACTGGTTGGTCATAGCTCCAACTTTGAGATCCAGTTAGCTAGTTTAAATGTAATTATATTATTCAACTAGTTATTTGTGAGTGAAGTTGAGTAATGCTCTCATTGTATGCAACACCAGGAACTGATGGTTGTATGAAATGTTCAATTTAACATTTGGGGGTGTTTAATTATACAATTATAAAGAGGTTTCAGCATGTGCTTTTATGTTAGGTATTTATTTGTTTTTGTTTTCAATACACTTTTATTTTAATAATTCCAAAGGAGCTACAGAACGTGCAGATGACAAAAAATATATTAATGTAATTTTAAGTCATTTACATGTTAACGAACATTTAAATTTAAAATAATACTATATTTCTGTCATATCTTCAAGGATTTTAATTCAAACCCTGATTTGTATGCTGTTCAAAGTACAAACACTGGTTTTGAAATAAAACCTATATTTCAAGCATTAAAGAAAAATTCAAAAGGAAGTACTTAATGTCCCTTTGTTTTCTTTCTCTCAAGAGAATAAAAAGTCTCCCACTTGAATAAAGGCTAAATTACAGTGATGATTCAAACAAATGGAAAAGAAGAGATTAAGAATTATAGTTACATGGAGTATGCAGTGTCTCATTCTGGATTGGGGGAATTGAATTTTTAACTAAACCCAGTAATTAGTTTTCTATAAGTTGTTACAATAGCTAAAAATTAATGTAAGAGACCTAATTTTTTCTTCTTTGGGGATTTAGCCAATATTCTATATATTTTCTTTAGAGTGATAATTGCTTTCTTGTCATTTGTTTTCAAGAAATAAAGATGATTACAATTACACTGACAAGATACTCAAGATGGGAAAGACTATATCTATATATCTCTCTATCAGTCAATCATAGATATCTATCAACATCCTCAGTTCATTCTGTCTCAGACTATTCCTGCTTCTATAGTAAAATAGATGGGTAATTTATAAATAATAGAAATTTATTTCTCACAGTTCTAGGGGCTGGGAAGTGTAAGATCAGGGTGCCAGCAGATTTGCTATCTGTTAAGGGCTTGCTCCCTTCTTCTAAGAGAGCTCTTGGGTGGCTCTTCTTGCTGCATCCTCACATGGAGGAAAGGCTGAATACTGTGTCTTCACATGGCAGAATGGCAAATCATCACATTGTACACCTTGAATATATACAGTTTTCAATTTTAGTATGGTATATGATTTGATGAATGTTAGCATGGTATATCTTTCTCCATCCATTTATTTTTAATCTACATGTGTAATTATATTTAAAGTGAATTTATTGAGGGGAACATACAGTTGGGTCTTGTTTTTTGACTGTTTCTTGTTTTTTAATCCTCATGCATTAAAATACAATCCAAGTTTTTTGTTGTTGTTTTTTCTTGAGACAGAGTCTCACTCTGTCACCCAGGCTGGAGTGCAGTGGGGCAATCTTGGCTCACTGCAAACTTTGCCTCCTGGGTTCAAGCAATTCTCCTGCCTCAGCCTCCTGAGTAGCTGGAATTACAGGCGTGTGCCATCATGCCCAGCTAATTTTTGTATTTTTAGTAGAGACGGGGTTTCACCATATTGGTCAGGCTGGTCTCAAACTCCTGACCTCATGATACGCCCACGTCAGCCTCCCAAAGTGCTGGGATTACAGGCATGGGCCACTGCACCCAGCCCAATCCATGTAATTTAATTGGTGTAGTTACACTGTTGTTTTTTAAAATTTTTTGATTTGTATTTCAATAGCTTTGGGGATACAGGTGGTTTTTTCTTACATAGGTAAGTTCTTTAGTGGTGATTTCTGAGATTTTAGGGCACTCGCCACCTAAGCAGTATACACTGTACCCAATATGTAGTCTTTTATCCCTCATCCCACTCCTGACCTTCCCTCCACCCTAAGTTCCCAAAGCCCATTGTATTATTCTTATGCCTTTGCATCCTCATAGCTTAGCTCTCACTTATAAATGAGAACATACGATATTTGGTTTTCTACTGCTGAGTTACTTCACTTAAAATTATGGCCTCCAGCTCTATCCAAGTTGCTGCAAAAGACATTATTTTGTTCCTTTTTATTCCTGACTGGTATCCCATGATGTATATATACACCACATTTTCTTTATCCGCTCGTTGGTTGATGGGCACTTAGGTTGGTTCTACATCTTTACAATTGCCAATTATGGAGAAATGTGTGTGTAAGTATCTTTTTATATAATGACTTATTTTCCTTTGGGTAGATACCCAGTAGTGGGATTGCTAGATCAGAAGGTAGTTCTTTTAGTTCTTTAAGGAATCTCCATGCTGTTTTTCGTAGTTGTTGTGCTAATTTACATTCCCACCAGTAGGGTAAAACTGTTCCCTTTTCACCACATCCACACCAACGTCTATTGTTTTTTGATTTTTTTATTATGCCCATTCTTGCAGGAGTAAGGTGGTATCTCACTGTGGTTTTAATTTGCATTTCCCTGATGATGAGTGATGTTGAGCATTTTTTCATGTTTGTTGGCTGTTTGTATATCTTCTTTTGAGAATTGTCTATTCATATCCTTAGCCCACGTTTTGATGGGATTGTTTTTTTTTCTTGCTGATTTGAGTTTCTTGTAGATTCTAGATATTAGTTCTTTGTTAGACGCAAATTTTGTGAATGTTTTCTTTCACTCTGTGGGCTGTTTGTTCTGCTGATTATTCCTTTTGCTGTGCAGAAGCATTTTAGTCTAATTAGGTTCCATTTTTTAATTTTTGTTTTTGTTGCATTTGCTTTGGGGGTCTTAGCTATGAATTCTTTGCCTAAGCCAATGTCTAGAAGAGTTTTTTCTGATGTTATCTTCTAGAACTCTTACTGTTTTAGGTCTTAGATTTAAGTCTTTGATTCATCTTGAGTTGATTTTTGTTTATGGGAATAGATGGGGACCTAGTTTCATTCTTCTACACGTGGCTTGCCAATTTTCTCAGTACTGTTTATTGAATAGGGCATCCTTTCCCCAATTTGTGTTTTTGTATGCTTTGTTGAAGATCAGTTGGCTATAAGTATTTGTCCTTATTTCTGGGTTCTCTATAGATCATTGATGTTTAACATCATTATTGATATACCTAGATTAATATCTAGTATAGTTGGTACTGTTTTCTATTTGTTGTTCTTTTCTTTGTTCCTGTTTTTATATTCCATACTTTTTTCTGCTTTTTGCCATTTTAATTGAGCATTAATTACATTTACATAATTGCATTTTATCTTCTAAGCATATCAATTGTACTTCTTTAAAAACATTATTTTAGTTGTTGCCCAAGAGTTTGTAATGTACATTTATAACTAATCCAAGTGTTCTATAGTCCTATGATTAGGTCTTGGTGTTTTGATGAGTCTATGCCCCTGGACTGCAACCTTCACCAGTGCTTCTCAGTTTTTTTTCCTCCCTTAGGTGGGACTGGAAGGCTGAAGCAGGCTGGAGTTGAGTATTTCCCTTCCCCACCCCCGGTCAATTAGTCTCTGGAAAAACCCCAGGAGATTAGGCTCTGATAAAATAGTTTCTCCTGAGGAAAGGCCTTATTAAAAGGAACAGAATCCTCCAGTGTATTGCAAAATTGTTCCTTTTCCCTGCTGATGGAGACATGAGGGAATATGTCACCAATATTCTCTGTGAGAATCTGGTAGCATTCCTGGAGGTAAAACTCATGAAAGTGTGAGGGCCCCCCATGAATGGGTCTCCCTGGAGTTTTTAACTCAGAATTGTTCACATCGAGTCTCCAGCAATTTGTCAATTACAGTTCAGGTTTTCCTACTCTGATTCCTGCAGAGGTTTCTGCTCCTAGGTTTCTGGTCTGGTTAAGTTGTGATTTTCTGTATTTGCTGCCTATTTTTTCAATTATGGGGGCAGCAGTTTGCCCTGTGAATTCACTTCTCTGACGGAGCTAAAAAGAGTTGATTTTTCAGATTATTCAGCTTTTTATTTGATGTTCGGATGGAGTGGCAACTTCTAAGATCTTTATATTTTGGACCGGAAACCAGAAGTCTTTTTAGTTTTTATTTATTTATTTATTTAGAAATGGAGTTTTTGCTTGTCGCCCAGGCTGGAGTGCAGTGACGCGATCTCGGCTCACTTCAACCTCCACCTCCTGAGTTCAAGCAATTCTCCTGCCTCAGCTCCCAAGTAGCTGGGATTACAGGTGCCCACCACCACACCTGGCTAATTTTTGTATTTTTAGTAGAGACGGGGTTTCACCATGTTGGCCAGGATGGTCTCAATCTCCTGATCTCATGATCCAACCGCCTCGGCCTCCCAAAGTGCTGGGATTATAGGCATGAGCCACCACACCTGGCTTTTTAGTTTATTTTTAAATAAAATTCTATGGTCTAAATCCAGAGATTGGCCAGGCATGGTGGCTCACACCCGTAATCCCGGCACTTTGGGAAGCTAAGGTAGGAAGATTGCTTGAGCCCAGGAGTTGTGACAAGCCTGGGCAACATAGTGAGATCCCATCTCTACAAATAAATACATAAATAAATAAATTAGCCAGTCATGGTGGCACATGCCCGTAGTCCCAGATGCTCAGGAGGCTGAGGTGGGAGGATTGCTTGTGCCTGGGAGGATGAGGCTGGGTGACAGAGCAAGACCCTTTCTTAAATAAATAAATAAATAAAATAATAAATAAATAAATAAAATAATAAATCTGGAGATCATTTCTAATTTCATAATAGGTTGGGAGATTTATGGTTAAGAGTCTTAATTTTTTAAAAATCAGAATTTGGTGGTATTTTTCCATAATGTTTATATGACTAGGATGAAGTTGATTTCCAAGTTTCCAATTAGGGTGAAAAGTAATCCTTATAATCCAATATTCATGACAAGTGCAACAGGACAAAAAGAGTGGATTCAACGTTCTTATATCCAAATGGTCCAAGTGTATAACTAATTTACAAATTTATCTGATAGCTGAGGGGTCAGTTCTAATTTACTAGTCATAGCATTACTTAGATGGGCTGGTTGACAATGGAACTGGATGGTGACATTTGCATTTTGGCACTAAAGTAGATCTATGGCTGGTAGCACAGTGGTTACTGTTCCATACTAGAGCCAACAAAATTAGTCTTGTCAGTTTCATAGACAGCCACACTGCTAACTCTTTCAATTGCCCTACAACAGATGCAAACCCATTATCACTGCTAGAAACACAACTCCTGGAGTGTGCCTAAGCAATGCAAGTGTGTGGTGAGACAGCATTTATCAACCCACCACCAACTCATGGGATAGTCACTGCCATCATGCTAGAGATATGATATACTCAAGCAAAGAAACAGAGAAAAGACCCCTTATGTCCTGCTACCATCTCTCTGTATAATTGTTGGTAAGTAATAGAACCTCTCTATTCTCTGATTTCCCATTTATATGATGGAAATAATATTAACTATTAAGAATGATGTAAAGATCAATGGGCTTAATTAGGTCGAATTTTGAATTCCTTGCAGGTGTTATTTAAACCTGGGCTACAACTTGGTCAATAAAAAAAGTTTATTTGGTCCCCACAGTGTGTGGATTATAACATAGTTCTGAGTACTTTTAGGAATTACAAAGGAATTAGAGGCCACATCTCTATTCTCATGGAATTATTATACTCCATGTAAGACAGGACTAATCCCAGTCAAAGCTAATAAGCACACTGACAAAAATATTACCAATTGCCACCGCTGATAAGGACTCTGTTGATCCTCCAATGGTGCATGCCCCGGGTTAGGTGTAGTGAACTGGAAGCTCTAGGAGACTCAAGGAAGAAAACATAGGCTTAAAGGATGGGTTCACTACTGAAGGTTTAATTATTTTGGAAAACCATTTAGCACAATCTCATACTACTGTATAATTTTTGTTTTAAAGGTCTGGTACTGAAAAAATTTTTACAATAAAAATGAAACAGTTTAGTATAACTACAGGTGTTATCATGATAACTATAATTTGTGTCTACATAAACCTTTCCGCCAAGAAAAGAATGCACACATATATATAAATGATGGCTTAAATGTCTAGTTTTAGGAGACTAAGAAGTTAACAATACAAAAGTAACAGCAATATGTATACTGCATATGCTACCGAACCTGACAGAAAGATATTCAATAGCCCATTTCCCCCACCTGCAGCATAAGAAATTACATTAAATAAGAGACTTCACTAAGAAAAGGAGAGAGTAGCTAAGCAACACCTTCAAATCTCAAAGGAGAGTTTTTTAAAAGCCCTAAACTTAGCTATTACATATATTCATCAGCACAGCTAAAAAGTCTTTATAAACTAATTTGCAGCATCCAATAAAATAAAAATTCAGAGGAGGGTTTATTGTGCAGCTGAAATTCTTGAAGCTCAAATATATCTGTTATGGTGCTGCAAGACATCTTCCTGTTGCATGACTGCTGGGAATGTCTAATCCATTACTTTCCACAAAAGAGTACCTTTTTGTCTCTTCAAAGTTTGCTTGATTACCTGGATGGTGCTTATGTGGGCGTGTTCATTATGATTTGTGACAATCATTATGATTTGTGCTGCATACTTCAACTAACAAGAAAACAGGCCTGGTGTGGTGGTTCACGCCTGTAATCCCAGCACTTTGGGAGGCCAAGGTGGGAGGATCACTTGAGCCCAGGAGTTCTAGACCAGCCTGGGCAACATGGTGAGACCCTGACTCAACAAAAAATTAAAAAGAAATAAGTAAATTAACTGGGCCTGGTGCATGCCTGCTGTCCCAGCTAGTTGGGACACTGAGGTGGGAGGATTGCTTGAGCCTGGGAGGTCGAGGCTGCAGTGAGCTGTAATTGCACCACTGAACTCCAGACTGGGTGAGAGAGTGAAACCCTGTCTCAAAAATTAGAAAACAAACAAACAAACAAACAAACAAAAAACCACTTTATTTCAGATGCACTTTCATAAATCATTATCATACTTGCTTAGTCTAATAATCAGGTCTCTATCTTTCAAATGCTTAAAACGTGTATCCCCATCTGTGCACCTTCATCAAAAGTTATTAAACCTTTGTCATCCATTTCTTTGTGTATTTTTAGTTTACTTGTGTTATTCACTTTTCCCTGTGAAACCTTAAGTTTTTTACCTGCCAACTCCTTTGCAACTTTCCTACATTGATTTAAAGTAGACAGTGGTATATTTATAAATCAGCTTTCAAGAAAAACAAAAAAGCCCCGATTTGAAGTGATTGACAATTTCTGTGGTATAAATACTCTCAATTTCAAAGTTCCAAGGTTTAATATCCAGCTCATGAAATTCCTGAATATTTGACAATCAGCTCTCATGAACAGAAAAAAGTCTACTCTAGCCATGTAGGTAAACAGTAAGATTACTAGTTTTGCACTGACTTAGAAGAGTATTTTCACTAACTGCTCATTCACTTACACCATCATAAAGTTCTTCCAGCTGTGTGCATAGACAATCATAACATATTTCAGTGTGGAATCAATGATGGGTGAAAATTCTTCCCTCTATGCATCCCTGCAGAGCTAAGGCTAAATAAGCCAATTTGCTGAATTACTTAGAACCAAGTATTTATTGCATCACAAACAGATTAGTTGCCACTTGTCAGAAAATGTAATAGAGCCAAGATGCCAATTGGTGTTTGTTTTCTGCCACAAGTGCAGACTAAACAGAATGGATATTCAGTAAGCTGTATTCAACTGAAGGATGCATTTTCAAAACGGGATGGGGGGGAATAAACAGGCAACATTAATTTCAGAGGGAATTATGTGTATGAACTTTTTTTCTGCTTCTGTATAAACCTGACCCTGCTACAAATATTCAGTGGCATAAATAATGACAATAGATGGATTTTGCTCTTGGAAACTCAAATACAGAAAGGCAACTGACATTTTCAGTGTCAACATTTTGGAGGGCAATGCTTTTCCTGATTTATGGGGATGCCTATTATTTTGCCATGGATTTACCAGGAAAAAACAACCAGAAGAAAAATAAAATTTGAAGATCTGAAATAGAGTAGAAAAATATCTTTTTTTAAAAAAACACTGATTCTACTGAAAATAAAAATTCATGGCTCTTCTATTGTATTAAATGAAATAGAAGGCGGAGGAAAAGAACACTATTAAAATTCTCTTCCCAAATCATCGTGACTTTAAATTTCCTGGGGCTGCGGAACATGACTGGAAATTGAATGGTAGTTCCTCTGGGCTCTTCCTTTCCTCTTTCTTCTCTGTCCCTACCCTCAATGACACTAGAACTTGCAGTTGTACGATCAGATAAAAGCCTGTTCTAATGGCTTCCTTCTCAGTTTAATAAGTCAGAAAAGTCACATACTTCCAGAAAAGTATGTGAAGGACATCAGAATGGGAGCTGGTATAAGCTTGGGGATTATTTCAAGGGTCATGACTAATTTTTGATCACATGTTAATGGGAAGATTTAGCCCTGTTGTACTTCATGTGTGGGATATTCACCCATGAATTTTTAATCATGGAATTTCCCTCTGTCACCTAGGCTGGAGAGCACTGGCGTAATCATAGCTCACTGTAATGTTGAACTTCTGGGCTCAAGTGATCTTCCCTCCTTATCCTCCAGAGTAGCTGGGACTATAGGCATGCATCACCATACACAGCTAATTGTTTACTTATTTTTATTTTTTTGTAGAGATGAGGTCTCACTATGTTGTCCAGGCTGTCTGAAACTCCTAGCCTCAAGTATTCTTCCTGCCTCTGCCTCCCACGTAGCTGAGATTACAGGCACACATCACCATGCCTGGCCACGAGAGTGTAGACTTTTTGATGAAAGTTTTCCTGAGGTGACTGCCTCCTGTAATCATAGTATAAAAACCAACAAGTTATCACCTCACCATTCTCAACACTTAAGACATATTTCATGCTTAGCATTAAATAGAAATGAAAACAAATGTCACAGTTTGGGTTCTCTAAGAAGCAGTCTCTGAGACAGAGTTTAATGTTCAGGAGTGCTCTTGCAACCAACACCTGTGGGAAGGAAGGGAGAAAGAGGGATTGGGTAGAGGGGAAGTTGAACTGTGATGTAGGTTTGACAGACTCAGCCACAGGGAGTTCTGGAGCAGAAATGGCTCAAAAGGATCATCCCAGTTTGAGTCAGAGTGGCTGGTCTTTTATGTCCCTGCCTCTATCCATCCATCCATCATTAGATGTGAGCCTTTCCTAGAAGGGCATGACCTTGGTGAGATAGCTTTCCATAGTGATGTGTTCCCGGAAGGGACTAAAAGCTGAAAGCTGTTGCATCAAAATACCCACTGCAGCTGGGGCAATAAATCCTTCCTTGAAGGGAAATTTGAACACCACATCTCTGTGTCAACAGCAATGAGTCTCCTTAACCTGAAAAATATCAATCATCTTTTACACATCTCACATACTAAATAAGAGCATAAAAGTCTACCTAATACATTAAAAATTATTTAAGAACTATTGTTTTTCCAATATATGGTGTTGGAACAATTGGATATCCATAAGCAAAAACAAAACCTCGACCTAAACATCTCACTTCCATAAAAATTAACTCAAAATAGATCATGGATTTAAACATCATGTGTAAAATCATAAAACTTTTAGAAAAAAACATAGGAGAAACATAGGATCCTCAAGACCTCAAGCTAGGCAAAGAGTTCTCAGACTTGATAGCAAAAGCATAATCCATTTTTAGAAATCAATAAATAGGATTTTATCAAATTAAAAACTTTTACTGTGCAAAGTATGTGCCACATGAAGAGGATGAAAAGATAAGCTACAGATGTCAGGAAGTATTTGCAAACTACATACCTGACAAAGGACTGGTATCTACAGAATATAAAGAATTCTCAAAACTCAACAGTTAGAAAATGAGCAAAATACGTGAATAGATACCTCATTTTGAAAATGATATACAGAGGGCAAAAAATCACATGAAAAGATGCTCAACATCACCAGCCATCAGGGAAATGCAAATTAAAGTCACAATGGGACATCACTACACACCCATCAGAATGGCTAAAATAAAAAACAGAGACAACACCAAAGGCTGGAAAGGAAGTGGAGAAACTAGGTTGATCACACTTTGCTGGTAGGAATATATGGTACAGCTACTCTGGAAAATAGTTTGGTGATTTTTAAAAAACAAAACATGCAACTATCATATGACCCAGCAATTGTACTCTTTGACATTTATCCCAGAGAAATTAAAACTTGGAATCACACAAAAACCTGTACATGAATGTTTTTGGCAGCTTTATTTGTAATAGCTGAAAACTGGAAACAACTCAGATGTCCTGCATCAGATAACTGATTAAAAAAACTATGGGTATATTAAACCGTGTAATACTACTCTGCAAGAAAAAGGAATTAACTATGTATATGTGTAATAATTTTAATCTCCAAATAATTATGCTGGGAGAAAAGTCAATTGCAAGAGGTTAAATATGGGCCAAGTATAGTGGCTCAGGCCTGTAATCCCAACGCTTTGGGAGGCGAGGTGAGAGGATCACTTGAGCCTGGGAGTTTGAGACCAGCCTGGGCAACAAAGTGAGACCCTGTATGTACAAAAAAAAAGAAAAAAAAATAGCTAGGCATGGTGGTAAGCATGTGGTCCCAGGTACACGGAGGTTGAGCCGGGAGGATTGTTTAAGCATAGGTGATCAAGGCTGTACTGAGCCAGGTTTGCACCTGCACTCCAGCCTGGGAGACAGAGTGAGACCCTGTCTCAAAAAAAAATTTTTTTTAAGTCATATTCTATTCTATAATGATTCTATTTAGATAACTTTCTTGGAATGACAAAATTATAGGAATAGATTAGTTGTTGGGTTGTATGTGCAGCAGGGAAGTGGGTGTGGCTGTAAAAGGGTAACAAGAGGGATCCTGTGGTGATGGAAATGTCCCACATATGTATTGTTTCAGTGTCAATGTCCTGGTTGGGACATTGTAATATCATTTTGCAAAATGTTACCACAAGGGGAAGTTGGTAAAGGGCACATGGGAGCTCTCTGTATTATTCTTACAACTGCATGTGAATCTGTAATTCTCTCAATATAAATAGTTTTAAAAAAGACTATGAAAAAAATCTTGAATTAAATTAACCATATAATTTTTTTTTTTACTTCCCTCTTTCCAAGTATATGGCCTTGATTCTAGTACATTCAAGGCACACATCAGCCTGAGAAAGGGGGATGATTTCTATAAAAGAAACACAAAACAAAATTAACAAACAACAGTGCAACAGCTAATATTCAATTTCTGTCATTGAAATTGATTTATGTTCTATCAAAAAGATACAGGCACTACCATGTTCATCACAGCACTATTCACAACAGCAAAGACAAGGAATAAACCTAGGTGCCCATCAACGGTGGACTGGACAAAGAAAATGCGGTACACATACACCATGGAATACCATGCAGCCCCCAAAAAGAATGAAATCATGTCCCTTGCAGCAGCATGGATGCAGGTGGAAGCCATCATCCTAAGGGAATGAATCAACACAGAAACAGAAAACCAAATATTGCATGTTCCCACTCATAAGTGGGCGCTCACGCCTATAATCCCAGCACTTTGGGAGGCTGAGGTGGGCAGATCTCCTGAGGTCAGGAGTTCGAGACCAGCCTGGTCAACATGGTGAAACCCAGTCTCTTCTAAAAGCACAAAAAACAAATTAGCCAGGTGAACCACATAATTTAGTAGATGAAATAGTGGCATTACACATTGGTGGGATAAGGAGTTATCAATGCATGGTGTGAAGGTGATTTGATGATCTATTGCTACGTAACAAACTACCTCAAAATACAGTGGCTTAAAACCATCACCATTTTATTTTCTCACAATTCTGTGGGTCAGGAATTCAAGCTAATCTGGGCAGACATTAATCCACACAATACTGGTTGGGGCCATTCACTCAGCTGCATTCAGGTGGTGGGCGGGCTGGGAACTCAAAGCCTTCACTCACAAGTCTGGTGCCTTGGTGCTTTGCACATGGCTTCTCTCTCCACATGGCTAGCAAGACTTCCTTACAGCATGGTGGTCTCAGGGTAGTCAGACTTTTACAATAGTGTTTGACTTAGGAGAGGGAATAGATGAATTGGTGAACTCTGGAGCAACAGATTCTTAAGTTTCAGCATTGGAAATGACACAGCATCACTTCTGCTACATGCTTTTGGTCAAAACAAGTCACAAGTTCAGACTTAAGGGAAGGAAAAACAAACACTCATCAACATGAGGAGCCATGAGGGGCCAATTAATTAACTACAGATGTGCCTTGACCTACCATGGGGTTATTTCCTGATAAACCCACTGTAAGTTGAAAATATTGTTAAGTTCCAAGTGCATTTAATACACCTAACCTACCTAACATCATAGCTTAGCCTACCTTGAATGTCCTGAGAACTCTTACATTAGCCTACTGTTATGCAAAACCATCTAATACAAGGTCTATTTTATAATAAAGTCTTAAATATTTCATGCAATTTATTGAATAATGCAGTAAGAGTAAAAAACAGAATGGCTGTATGGGTATTCGAATGGTTTCTACTGAATGTGTATTGCTTTCACACCATTGTAATAAGGGAGGAGACCACCCCTCATATTGTCTTATCCCCACTTTCTGCCTCCAAAGAAAGAAGAAGTAAAAACTAAAAGGCAGAAATGAAATCCACAGGCAGACAGCGCAGTGCCACACCCTGGGCCTGGTAGTTAAAGATCGACCCCTGACCTAACCAGTTATGTTATCTATAGATTCCAGACATTGTATGGGAAAGCACTGTGAAAACCCCTGTCCTGTCCTGTTCCATTCTGGTTACTGGTGCACGCAGCCTGCAGTCACATACCCCCTGCTTGCTCAATCGATCACAACCCTCTCACATGGACCCCCTTAGAGTTGTGAGCCTTTTAAAAGGGACAGGAATTGCTCACTTGGGGAGCTAGGCTCTTGAGACAGGAGTCTTGCCGATGCCCCTGGCCGAATAAACCCCTTCCTTCTTTAACTCCATGTCTGAGGAGTTTTGTCTGTGGCTCATACTGCTACAGTAAAGTCATAAAATTGTAATTTGAGCCATTATAAGTTGGGGACTGTATTTGTAAAATACTTTTCTTTATGGGAAATTTTGAAAAAATTACACATTCAATTAAAAAAGGAGATATTGAGCTATTCGGATTTTCTATTTTATCTTGTCAGTTTTAGTAAGTTATGCTTTCTAAAGATTTTGTTGTTACTGTGGGAGGGTGGAGCCAAGATGGCCGAATAGGAACAGCTGCAGTCTACAGCTCCAGCATGAGCGACGCAGAAGACGGGTGATTTCTGCATTTCCAAATGAGGTACCGGGTTCATCTCACTGGGGAGTGTCGGACAGTGGGTGCAGGACAGTGGGTGCAGTACACCGAGTGTGAGCCGAAGCAGGGCGAGGAATCGCCTCACCCGGGAAGCACAAGGGGTCAGGGAACTCCCTTTCCTAGTCAAAGAAAGGGTGACAGATGGCACCTGGAAAATCAGGTCACTCCCACCCTAATACTGCGCTTTTTCAACAGTCTTAGCAAATGGCACACCAGCAGATTATATCCCGCGCCTGGCTCAGAGGGTCCTACACCCACGGAGCCTCACTCATTGCTAGCACAGCAGTCTGAGATCAAACTGCAAGGCAGCATCGAGGCTGGGGGAGGGGCGCCTGCCATTGCTGAGGCTTGAGTAGGTAAACAAAGGGTCTGGGAAGCTCGAACTGGGTGGAGCCCACCGCAGCTCAAGGAGGCCTGCCTGTCTCTGTAGACTCAACCTCTGGGGGCAGGGCATAGCCAAACAAAAGGCAGCAGAAAACTCTGCAGACTTAAATGTCCCTGTCTGACAGCTTTGAAGAGACTAGTGGTTCTCCCAGCATGCAGCTGGAGATCAGAGAATGGACAGACTGCCTCCTCAAGTGGGTCCCTGACCCCTGAGTAGCCTAACTGGGAGGCATCCCCCAGTAGGGGCAGACTGACACCTCACACGGCTGGGTACTCCTCTGATACAAAACTTCCAGAGGAACGATCAGGCAGCAACATTTGCTGCTCACCAGTATTCGCTGTTCTGCAGCCGCTACTGGTGATACCCAGGTAAACAGTGTCTGGAGTGGACCTCCAGCAAACTCCAACAGACCTGCAGCTGAGGGTCCTGTTAGAAGGAAAACTGACAAACAGAAAGGACATCCACAGCAAAACCCCATCTGTACACCACCATCATCAAAGACTAAAGGTAGATAAAACCACAAAGATGGGGGAAAAAACAGAGAAGAAAAACTGGAAACTCTAAAAATCAGAGCACCTCTCCTCCTCCAAAGGAACACAGCTCCTCACCAGCAACGGAACAAAGCTGGACGGAGAATGACTTTGATGAGTTGAGAGAAGAAGGCTTCAGATGATCAAACTACTCCGAGCTAAAGGAGGAAGTTGGAACCCATGGCAAAGAAGTTAAAAACCTTGAAAAAAAATCAGACGAATGGCTAACTAGAATAAGCAATCAGAGAAGTCCTTAAAGGAGCTGAAAACCATGGCACGAGAACTACCATGACGAATGCACAAGCCTCAGTAGCCGATTCGATCAACTGGAAGAAAGGGTATCAGTGATGGAAGATCAAATGAATGAAATGAAGCAAGAAGAGAAGTTTAGAGAAAAAAGAATAAAAAGAAACAAAGCCTCCAAGAAATATGGGACTATGTGAAAAGACCAAATCTACGTCTGATTGCTGTACCTGAAAGTGACAGAGAGAATGAAACCAAGTTGGAAAACACTCGGCAGGATATTATCCAGGAGAACTTCCCCAGTCTAGCAAGGCAGGCCAATATTCAAATTCAGGAAATACAGAGAACGTCACAAAGATACTCCTCGAGAAGAGCAACTCCAAGACACATAATTGTCAGATTCATCAAAGTTGAAATGAAGGAAACAATGTTAGCAGCCAGAGAGAAAGGTCAGATTACCCACAAAGGGAAGTCCATCAGACTAACAGCTGATCTCTCGGCAGGAAGTCTACAAGCCAGAAGAGAGTGGGGGGCCAATATTTAACATTCTTAAAGAAAAGAATTTTCAACCCAGAATTTCATATCCAGCCGAACTAAGCTTCCTAAGTGAAGGAGAAATAAAATCCTTTACAGACAAGTAAATGCTGAGAGACTTTGTCACCACCAGGCCTGCCCTAAAAGAGCTCCCGAAGGAAGCACTAAACATGGAAAGGAACAACCAGTACCAGCCACTGCAAAAACATGCCAAATTGTAAAGACCATCGAGGCTAGGAGGAAACTGCATCAACTAACGAGCAAAATAACCAGCTAACTTCATAACAACAGGATCAAATTCACACATAACAATATTAACCTTAAATGTAAATGGGCTAAATGCTCCAATCAAAAGACACAGACTGGCAAACTGGATAAAGAGTCAAGACCCATCAGTGTGCTGTATACAGGAAACCCATCTCACGTACAGAGACACACATAGGCTCAAAATAAAGGGATGGAGGAAGATCTGCCAAGCAAATGGAAAACAAAAAAAGGCAGAGGCTGCAATCCTAGTCTCTGATAAAACAGACTTTAAACCAACAAAGATCAAAAGAGACAAAGAAGGCCATTACAGAATGGTAAAGGGATCAATTCAACAAGAAGAGCTAACTATCCTAAATATATATGTACCCAATACAGGAGCACCCAGATTCATAAAGCAAGTCCTTAGAGACCTACAAAGAGACTTAGACTCCCACACAATAATAATGGGAGACTTTAACACCCCACTGTCCACATTAGACAGATCAATGAGACAGAAAGTTAACAAGGATATCCAGGAACTGAACTCAGCTCTGCACCAAGAGGACCTAATAGACATCTACAGAACTCTCCACCCCAAGTCAACAGAGTATACATTCTTTTCAGCACCACACCACACCTATTACAAAATTGATCACATCGTTGGAAGTAAACCACTCCTCAGCAAATGTAAAAGAACAGAAATTATAAGAAACTGTCTCTCAGACCGCAGTGCAATCAAACTAGAACTCAGGATTAAGAAACTCACTCAAAAGCGCTCAACTACATGGAAACTGAACAACCTGCTCCTGAATGACTACTGGGTACATAACAAAATGAAGGCAGAAATAAAGATGTTCTTTGAAACCAATGAGAACAAAGACACAACATACCAGAATCTCTGGGACACATTCAAAGCAGTGTGTAGAGGGAAATTTATAGCACTAAATGAGCACAAGAGAAAGCAGGAAAGATCTAAAATTGACACTCTAACATCACAATTAAAAGAACTAGAGAAGCAAGAGCAAATAGATTCAAAAGCTAGCAGAAGGCAAGAAATAACTAAGATCAGAGCAGAACTGAAGGAAATAGAGACACAAAAACCCTTCAAAAAAATCAATGAACCCAGGAGCTGCTTTTTTGAAAAGATCAACAAAATTGATAGACCGCTAGCAAGACTAATACAGAAGAAAAGAGAGAAGAATCAAATAGACGCAATAAAAAAGGATAAAGGGGATATCACCACCGATCCCACAGAAATACAATCTACCATCAGAGAATACTATAAAAACCTCTACGCAAATAAACTAGAAAATCTAGAAGAAATGGATAAATTCCTCGACACATACACCCTCCCAAGACTAAACCAGGAAGAAGTTGAATCTCTGAATAGACCAATAACAGGCTCCGAAATTGAGGCAATACTTAATAGCTTACCAACCAAAAAAAGTCCAGGACCAGATGGATTCACAGCCGAATTCTACCAGAGGTACAAGGAGGAGCTGATACCATTCCTTCTGAAACTATTTCAATCAATAGAAAAAGAGGGAATCCTCCCTAACTCATTTTATGAGGCCAGCATCATCCTGATACCAAAGCCTGGCAGAGACACAACAAAAAAAGAGAATTTTAGACCAATATCCTTGATAAACATCGATCCAAAAATCCTCAATAAAATACTGGCAAACCAAATCCAGCAGCACATCAAAAAGCTTATACACCATGATCAACTGGGCTTCATCCCTGGGATGCAAGGCTGGTTCAACATATGCAAATCAATAAATGTAATCCAGCATATAAACAGAACCAAAGACAAAAACCACATGATTATCTCAATAGATGCAGAAAAGGCCTTTGACAAAATTCAACAACCCTTCATGCTAAAAACTCTCAATAAATTAGGTATTGATGGGACATATCTCAAAATAATAAGAGCTATCTATGACAAACCCACAGCCAATATCATACTGAATGGGCAAAAACTGGAAGCATTCCCTTTGAAAACTGGCACAAGACAGGGATGCCCTCTCTCACCACTCCTATTCAACACAGTGTTGGAAGTTCTGGCCAGAGCAATCAGGCAGGAGAAGGAAATAAAGGGTATTCAATTAGGAAAAGAGGAAGTCAAATTGTCCCTGTTTGCAGATGACATGATTGTATATCTAGAAAACCCCATTGTCTCAGCCCAAAATCTCCTTAAGCTGATAAGCAACTTCAGCAAGGTCTCAAGATATAAAATCAATGTGCAAAAATCACAAGCATTCTTATACACCAATAACAGACAAACAGAGAGCCAAATCATGAGTGAACTCCCATTCACAATTGCTTCAAAGAGAATAAAATACCTAGGAATCCAACTTACAAGGGACATGAAGGACCTCTTCAAGGAGAACTACAAATCACTGCTCAATGAAATAAAAGAGGATACAAACAAATGGAAGAACATTCCATGCTCATAGGTAGGAAGAATCAATATCGTGAAAATGGCCATACTGCCCAAGGTAATTTATAGATTCAATGCCATCTCCATCAAGCTACCAATGACTTTCTTCACAGAATTGGAAAAAACTACTTTAAAGTTCATATGAACCAAAAAAGAGCCCACATTTCCAAGTCAATCCTAAGACAAAAGAACAAAGCTGGAGGCATCACGCTACCTGACTTCAAACTATACTACAAGGCTACAGTAACCAAAACAGCATGGTACTGGTACCAAAACAGAGATATAGACCAATGGAACAGAACAAAGCCCTCAGAAATAATACTACACATCTACAACCATCTGATCCTTGACAAACCTGACAAAAACAAGAAATGGGGAAAGGATTCCCTATTTAATAAATGGTGCTGGGGAAACTGGCTAGCCAGATGTAGAAAGCTGAAACTGGATCCCTTCCTTACGCCTTATACAAAAATTAATTCAAGATGGATTAAAGACTTAAATGTTAGACCTAAAACCATAAAAACTCTAGAAGAAAACCTAGGCAATACCATTCAGAACATAGGCATGGACAAGGACTTCATGTCTAAAACACCAAAAGCAATGGCAACAAAAGCCAAAACTGACAAATGGGATCTAATTAAACTAAAGAGCTTCTGCACAGCAAAAGAAACTACCATCAGAGTGAACAGGCAACCTACAGAATGGGAGAAAATTTTTGCAATCTACTCATCTGACAAAGGGCTAATATCCAGAATCTACAATGAACTCAAACAAATTTACAAGAAAAAAACAAACAACCCCATCAACAAATGGGCGAAGGATATGAACAGACACTTCTCAAAAGAAGACATTTATGCAGCCAAAAGACACATGAAAAAATGCTCATCATCAATGGCCATCAGAGAAATGCAAAGCAAAACCACAATGAGATACCACCTCACACCAGTTAGAATGGCAATCATTAAAAAGTCAGGAAACAACAGGTGCTGGAGAGGATGTGGAGAAATAGGAACATTTTTACACTGTTGGTGAGACTGTAAGCTAGTTCAACCATTGTGGAAGTCAGTGTGGCGATTCCTCAGGGATCTATAACTAGAAATACCATTTGACCCAGCCATCCCATTACTGGGTATACACCCAAAGGATTATAAAACATGCTGCTATAAAGACACATGCACACGTATGTTTATTGTGGCACTATTCACAATAGCAAAAACTTGGAACCAACCCAAATGTCCAACAATGATAGGATTAAGAAAATGTGGCACATATACACCATGGAATACTATGCAGCCATAAAAAATGATGAGTTCATGTCCTTTATAGGGACATGGATGAAGCTGGAAACCATCATTCTCAGCAAACTATCGCAAGGACAAAAAGCCAAACACCACATGTTCTCACTCATAGGTGGGAATTTAACAATGAGAACACATGGACACAGGAAGGGGAACATCACACACCAGGGCCTGTTGTGGGGTCGGGGGAGTGGGGAGGGACAGCATTAGGAGACATATCTAATGGTAAATGAAGAGTTAATGGGCACAGCACACCAACATGGCACATGTATACATATGTAACAAACCTGCACATTGTGCACATGTACCCTAAAACTTGAAGTATAATAAAAAAAGAGAAAAAAAATAAAGATTTTGTTTATTTTATCTAAGTTGTCAAATTTATTGGCATAAAGCTATTTGTAGTACTGCTTTACTTCTTTTGAATATGTTGGTAAGATCTCTAGTGACATCTTCTTTTCCATTTTTGATATTGTTCATTTGTACTTTTTCTTTTTATCAGCTATCCAGGAATTTATCAATTTTATTAATCCCAAGGAACCAACTTTTGTATATTTCATGGATTTTGCTTTTTCCACATATCAATATGCTCTGGAGTACTTCCATATTAGTATACATAGATCTACCTCATTTTTCTTAATTGCTGCCATAGTATTCCATATTATGGAGGTACCAGAATTTAGTTAATCATATGCATTCTTTTTTTTTATCATTTTTATAACAGCTTTATTGAAATAAAATTCATATACTATAAAACCCTTTTAAAGCACACAATTCAGTAATTTTTAATATATTCACAGTTCTACAACCATTGCCACTAATTTTAGAATATTATTATTAAAATACCCATTGGCAATCATATCCCATTTCTCCCTCCCCCAGCCTCTGACAACCACTAATCTACTTTCTGTCTCTATGGATTTGCCTGTTCTAGACATTTCATATAAATGGAATCATACAGTATGTGGCCTTTTGTGCTTGTCTTCTTGTACTTAGCAAAATGGTTTCAAGGTTCATCCATGTTGTAGCATGTATCAATACTTCATTTCCTTTTATAGTTAAATAATATTCCATTGTATGGTATACCTCATTTTGTTTATCTACTTGATAGACATTTGGATTGTTTCCGTTTTGGGACTATTATGAGTAATGCTGCTATGAATATTTGTGTACAGGATCATATGCATTCTTATTAATGTCTTTTTTTTTTTTGCCATTAGACTACTGAAGCAAACATCCTTTTATGTGTCTCTGTGCACATGAAAAAGGTCAGACCCCCAGAAGTTAAATTCCTGGGCCACATAGTATCTTAATTTTACATTTTAAAACAGATCTCCCAAACTGCTTTCCAAATGGCTGTGCCAATTTGCACTTCCACCAAATGGGTAGGGACATGCCCCACTGATCCATGGCCTTTCCAATACTTAGCAGCATCAGCCTTTTTTATCGATGAGTGAATTGATCACTGATGAGTCTGAGCATCTTGCAGCTGTTTATGGCTTGAGGGTTTTCTCCTCTGAAAAGGCTTTTTTCATCTACTTTCTATTTTTAAAAATACATTGAAGATGTTAAAGCCTTGGTTGTTTAATGTGTTCAAAATAGATTTTCTAATCTGTTCCATCTTTTGCAGTTTTATTGTGCCTTTTTTCACACGATGTCTTAGATTTTGATGTGATTAAATTAATCACTCTTTTCCTTTATGACCTGGCATTTGTGTCCCACTCAAGAAGGTCTTTTATTCTGGTTCTGAGAGTTCAATCAACGCTCATCAGTTAATCAGAATCTCTTGTCTCTTGAGGGCAGCTCTACCACTGAGTTCTAGGATCCAGCCCCCAGGGCACCATGCTCCTCTTCCTCATTCCTCCATTCAACCATGCAGAGCTCTCAACCTCTCATGCCTTACTCCAGACTTTAATATCTGTCAATCCTCTCCTGTCCCTACCCCACCCCATACACACCTTAAAAACAACTTGGAACCACAGAATACTAGAAGGGACCTCAGGAATTGTCTAGTCTAAAACTGTTTTTTTTTGGAGACAGGGTCTCACTCTGTCATCCAGCCTGGGGCACAGTGACAGGGTGACAGCTTACTGCAGCCTTGCCCTCCCTGGGCTCAAAGGATCCTCCCACCTCAGCCTCCGAAGTAGCTGGGGCCAAAGGCACATGCCATTACACCCAGCTAATTTTTTACTTTTAGTAGAGATGGGGTCTTGCCATGTTGCCCAGGCTGGTCTTGAACTCCTGGGCTCAAGCGATCCACCCATCTCGGCCTCCCAAACTGCTAGGATGACAGGTGTGAGTCACCACACCCAGCCCAAACTCTCATTTTTATAGATGAGGATTAAGAGACGTAGACCTTGCTGTCCAGTATGGTAGCTACTAGCCACGTATGGCTTCTAAATTTTAACTTAATTAAAATTCAAAATTCAGACACACTAGCCAAATTTCAGATCCTCCACAACCACACATAGCTAATGGCTACTCTACCAGAGAGTGTGGGTCTAGAACATTTCCATCATTACAGAATGTTCTAGCAGGCAGGGTTGCTCTAGAGCTCATTACTTAAAGGGTAGTCTGCTGATTGGCAGTAGGAACACAGGCATAACTAGGAGCTAGTTAGAAATAGAGATCTCAGGTTCTACCTCAGACCTACAGTCAGAATCTACAATTCAACATGATCCACAGAAGTCTGCATGCAAATTAGAGTGCGAGAAGCCCTAAAGTCATGTGATTTTTTTTTTTGAAAAGTCACTACAGCTGATTGATGTTCAGGCCCTTCCCTTGACCCAGCTACCACTTTCCCTTATCATCCTGTGTCCTTCTTATTATCTCCCTGCCACATTTGCTTTCTCAATATGTTTTATTACAGCATTTCTTTATAAACATTTACAGGCTGGGCATGGTGGCTTATGCCCGTAATCCCAGCACTCTGGGAGGCCAGGAGTTTGAGACCAGCCTGGGCAACACAGTGAGACCTGTCTCTACCAAAACCAAAAAATATTTACAAAGCAGCCAGGCCATTGAAGCCCTCATAAAACATCCCCTTCTCCATGCCCTCACTCTCATTCTGGTTTGTAAGTGCTTGCTTTGCAGGCTTGTGATAAAGGCCCAGGCCCCTGTGATGGTTGTGGTATTGCTCAGCACTTTGCCTGGGGAACTGCTGTTGAAGGGCTGGAAATTAAAGCCAACCTTAAACCCAGTGGGGCACCAGTCATCAACCAAGTGTATGGCACACTTGGTCTTGGTGGGACAATGGCAGCATTCAGTCTTTAGGCTACAACCCTGGGGCAGAACATGCAGAGCAAACTCTGTACTTGCTTTGGTCAGTGTCATATCTGGCCATCTGATTGGAGAGTACAAAGTAGGTACTGGCGATCTCCAAATGTAAGCACTGCTCAACCAGGTAATTGGTTAGTAGGTCACAAAAAGGAAGTTAATTTGGAGGTAGGGAACCAAGCTGGTCTTAAATTCTAAGAGGTCTGCTTTCAGGGTACCACCAAAGTTCAGGGAGGTAGTGATGGAGGAAGTCTGGTCCAAGCAGTGGTTAAAGTATGTGGGGCCCTTGGGGTATAGGTTGCAATGACATGTGTTGGTCCATTGTCTCCCAAGAAGACACAGTCCAAGGGTTCCAGGGTGGCATGGTGGTCAGGATAGAGTTGTAGGGTTCCATAATTGCTGGCAACACCCAGGGGATAGGTGGATGGCCAATTCTAGCTTGGACTTCTTGCCATTGTTGAAGATGACTCCTTCATCAGCAGCAATGTGAAGCCTGGGCCAGCGCTACTCTCAGAGTTGAGGAAGATCATGAAGTCCTGTAGTCCTATGCACTGCTTGTCAGTTTCTGCATAAACTCTAGTATTGGATCAATGGTCTCTTTCTCTTTTTTTCTTTCTTTTCTCGTGACTGTCAGCAGGCACAGGCATCTTTGAGAGCAGACTCCAGGTCCATAAAGACCAAAGTGCTACAGGAGTTGCTGCAAAATCCTAAGGTTTCATTACTGGACTCAGTACCACTGGGCTTGGACTGTGTTCAAGGCAGTAGGGTCTTCAACAAACACTCTGAGAGGTGGGATTGTAGGGGGTCAGTTTCTGCAGACACACTTACAAGCGTCTGGCAACACTATTGTGGAGGCTAAAGTAACTCCATCTTGGATGCTAATCCACAATGTTGATTTCTGAGTAACCCCAGTTTT
This sequence comes from Hylobates moloch, assembly GCF_009828535.3. Classification (NCBI taxonomy): domain Eukaryota; kingdom Metazoa; phylum Chordata; class Mammalia; order Primates; family Hylobatidae; genus Hylobates; species Hylobates moloch. The sequence continues at coordinate 85,629,655 of NW_026652283.1, read as the reverse complement.
GGGAAGGCCTCCAAGTTTTCTACTTTATCTATTGTTCCTTGTATAAGAGCATGTGACAGGCTGTTCTTACATTGTTATAAAGAAATACAGCTGGGCACGGTGGCTCATGCCTGTGATCCCAGCACTTTGGGCGGCAGTGGAGGATCATTTGAGGTCATGAGTTCAAGACCAGCCTGGCCAACATGGTGAAACCCCGTCTCTACTAAAAATACAAAAAATTAGCCGGGCGTGGTGGTGGGTGCCTGTAATCCCAGCTACTCAGGAGGCTGAGGCAGGAGAATTGCTTGAACCTGGGAGGTGGAGGTCATAGAGAGCCAAGATCACACCACTGCACTCCAGCCAGGGCAACAGAGTGAAACTCCGTCTTGGAAAAAAAAAAAAAGAATTACCTGGGACTCGGTAATTTATAAAGAAAAGAAGTTTAATTGGCTCATGGTTCTGCAGGCTATACAGATGCTGGTATCAGCTTGGCTTCTGGAAAGGCCATAGGGAGCATTTACTCATGGCAGAGGGCAAAGCGGGAGCAGGCATCTTACATGACTAGAGCAGGAGCAAGAGAGTGAGGGGTAGGTGCCATACACTTTTAAACAACCAAATCTCACAAGAACTTACTATTGCAAGGACAGCATTAAGGGGATAGTGCCAAATCATTCATGAGAAATTCACCCCTAGAATCTAATCACCACCCATCAAACCCCACCTCTAACACTGGAGATCGCAATTCAACATAAGATTTAGAGCGGACAACATCCAAATTATATCAGAGCACATACTTACCTACCTGCCCTTAGGTCAAAACAACCTTGGTCTGGGAGGGTAACAACACAGAGATTTACCTGTCTTGCTGCTGTCCAAGACCATGCTTCTGTCTGTAAATTCCCTAATAAATCACCTTTTGCTGAAAAGCTGGATTTGTCTGCTTCATTCTTTAGTTTCTCAGCTCCTTCTGTATTTGGAGGTCACTTTGAATATATGGGCCTTTCATGAAACAACCAGGAATTCCTGTAAAAATGTTTTTTGTATGTTCTGGTCTTCCCTAAAATATTTTATGAATTAGATCAAACACAATAAAAAATTTATTAGTTATTACTATGCCTAAGAGATTATAAGTGGCTTTCCCCCCTCTAAATTACAGAAGACACCATTCCTATCCTAGAGGACTTTCTCGTGTAGTTGGAAAGATACTCGATAATGTTTATTTAAAAGCTGTAACAATTACACAAGGCTGAGAATCTGAGAGCTAGATGGGTGATAAAGACAGGTTTACAGTGGGGCTCAGAGGAGAGAAAAAGAGGGAGGAGAGTCAGGGAAGGAGAACAATGAACTGAGTCTAAAATAAAGGTTAATATATTCGCGTAGGATCTATCAAAACAGGAGCCGTATTTCAACTCATTGTTTTCAAGCACCTAGAACAAAGTGAGCCCATAGTAGACACACACCAAACACAAATGGATGAGTAGTAGTGGGTGGCAGAATTCCAAAACCAGGTTGCACCTGATTGCTAAAAGGCTTGAAAACAGGTAAAGAAATACTGCCATTTAGGTTAGTCATTTCCCCTCAATAACTCGAAGTACCTAAACATAGACTTTTTTTTTTTTCTGAGACGGAGTTTCGTTCTTGTTGCCCAGGCTGGAGTGCAATGACGCGATCTCGGCTCATCGCAACCTCCGCCTCCCAGGTTCAAGCGATTCTCCTGCCTCAGGCTCCTCAGTAGCTGGAATTACAGGTATGCGCCACCACGCCCAGCTAATTTTGTATTTTTAGTAGAGACGGGGTTTCTCCAGCTCAGGCTGGTCTCCAACTCCCGACTTCAGGTAATCCGCCCGCCTTGGCCGCCCAAAGTGCTGGGATTACAGGCTTGAGCCACCGCGCCTCGCCAACACCGACTCTTTTCATCCTCCCAGGTATCTAGAGAGTCTAGTGGGAGGGAAATTGCTGGCTTTGGCCACTACAGTAACAACAGCACCTAGAGCAGTGCTCAACTGACTGAAGGCTCCTGTGAGTCGCCCTCTCCCCCTGGCCCCCCAACCCGCGGGGAAGGGCTGGCGGGAGGCCACACAGCACCTCGATTACGCCATTTCATTCGCCACTGCACCATCTATCGGACACTAGCTAGGCTCTTTCAGGACCGGACACACCTCCGTCCCCAAAGTGCCACCTGACAGCCAACACCGACAGGTTGATGCATGAATACAGTCATTATTCAAATTAGCTAACACCTAACTCAGTCGGGTGAGTCTCGCCAGTCCCTCTGGGCTGACTGTCCCGCCCCGCGCTCCCGGGCGCGTCGGGCGGGAGAACGCGTGCGTGCTGGCTGAGGATGGCGGAGGAAAGGCCGGGCACGCGCAAACGCGGGCGCGCCGCCGGGCCGTGCTAGTGCGCGGAAGACGCATGCGTCGGCGGCCCGCGCCGCCTTAAGTGCCGAGCCGGCCCAGGGTGGCCCAGTCGGCCTGTCAGCCGGCTTCGAGGTGAATTCCGGCGCTTGCGCGGCGGCGGCTATGGCGGCGGAGGAGGAGGAGGTGGACTCTGCCGGCACCGGAGAGAGGTAAGCGCAGCCGGCAGGGGGCAGGGGGCTTCGTGTGTCTCTGGCGCGCACCCTCCGCTCGGGCTGGGTTAGGGCCCAGCGGGCAGCACCAAGGACTTGTCGCCCGCCTGGCGACGACGGGCCGCTTCCTCGACCCTCCCTGGCATGAGTCCGCGCGGCGCCCAGAGGCGTCCCGGCGCCGCTCTGCCCGGGAGAGGCTCCCCGCAACGCCGGGGGCGCGAGGTGTCTGAGCCGGATTCCGGCCGCGCCGGGAGGCCGCCTTGACCCCGCACGGAGGGTCCGCCCCGTTGTTGTGTAAGCCGCCCCGCGGGCCGGCGACAGAGCTCGCCGCGGCGGCCGCACCGGCTCGGGCTCTGCCAAGGGACCCGGCCTGCCCCAGTGCGGCCGGCGGGCGGTGCCCGGTCGACCCTGCACCTGACTGCGAGGCGCGGGAAATGACCCGGTCTGTCGGCCTCCCAGCCGCGGCTTCAGTCTACAGGTACTACCTGGGCTCTGTCCAGCCTCAGCAGCTGGGCGATCCTTCCCGTAGCCGTAGGAAGGGGCGGCGCTTCCTTGGAGGGAGTATTAGAGGCCCGAATTCGCCCGGGAAGCGGCGGGAGGGCGGGGGTGCCGCGAAGGAGGGAGGGGAGAAGGAGTTAGGGAAGTGGGCGTATGGCTGTGGGTTTCAGATACTTCACAGAAGGAAAGTTAGCCCTTAAGATAGAGATACACGTTCAAATGTGATAATTCATCTTTCGGATGAAGGTCTTTGGCTTGCAAGCTCCACTGTCCCTTATTTGTTTGCGCTTCTGGGATTATTCTGGCTTTACTGGCGAAGTGTGTGTTGCATGTGCCTTAGAAGAACACACATAATGTATAGGAGGCTGTGGAAGTTGGAGGGCAGATGTCTAATGTGAAACTTTTTGATATACAGGTATAGTGAGTTTATTCTTTTCTACACCTAAATGACTTCTTGCACTTGTTAGTAGAAGAATAGTAGTTAATGAGTGGAATAATTAAATTGTTATGGAGGTTATTGCCTTGTTTCTCAAGGCCTGTCGTTTATATTGGAAAGTAAACTTCCCCCATATATATTTAATTTTTTGACGTCGGTTCTACTTCAGACGTCTGGAGAAGTTTGCCTAGGAAACATAACCTAAATGATAGAATATGGAGTACCATGAAGACAGGGATATTTGGAAAGATGTCATGGGGAAAAATTGTGAAATATTAGAAAGGAAGTTATTCTCTTGAGTTTTGTTTATTTGTTGAGGTTTGTTGATGAACTTCCTCGTTGCATTGAGGTGAAATGTTGAATGTTATGTGGACATAAGTAGGAACCTAATTGGTAGGTTGTGTTCTCATCTGGTTTGTCACAACATTTTTGACTCTTGACACTACTTTCAGGTGGACTATTTGGTTTTGATGTAGTGGGGCCTGGGAGTCCAGGACACAATCGTGGAAGGGTTTTATTGCTTGGAGTGATGGTTGGAGGTCATTGGAGGTAGATGATTAAAAAATCCTTAGCAGCTGATCAGCCATAGTTTCTAGACAGAATTGGGGTTTCCTGGTATTCTTGGCAATATGCTTTAGCAGTGTCCAGTGACTGTCCCCAGAAGTGATCCTGTTAAATCCAAGGTTGACCCTGTGTGCTGGGTACTATTGTTCCCATTTTGCAGTTGAAACTGCCACTGGAAAGGCTACTAACAGCCTGCCAGCAAGTAGCAGGGCTGGATTGGAACCCTTTGAGGTGTCTGGATTTAATCTGAGGTGCTTACCCTGTATCTCTGCTGCCTGTCACTGGAATTGGGACTCATGTGGGATGTTTGGCTCTCGTTTGAATACAGTTCCCTACCCTTAAGACATTTGAGGTTTAGATAGGGAGATGACATTAACAAAGGAAAGTCCCCCCCCCCCCCCAGACGGAGTCTTGCTCGGTCGCCCAGGCTGGAGTGCAGTGGCGCGATCTCGGCTCACTGCAAGCTCCGCCTCCCAGGTTCACGCCATTCTCCTGTCTCAGCCTCCTGAGTACCTGGGACTACAGGCGCCCGCCACCGCGCCCGGCTAATTTTTTTTGTATTTTTAGTAGAGACGGGGTTTCACCGTGGTCTCGATCTCCTGACCTTGTGATCCACCCGCCTCGGCCTCCAAAATGCTGGGATTACAGGTGTGAGCCACCGCGCCCGGCCAGGAAAGTTATAAAATGGTCATCTGATGGCTTTTTGGAGAATATGATTCTTGTCCTTTACTTTGTGGCACTTAGTGAAGACAGGCATACTGGGATCCATTTTGCTTTCAACATCCAACCCCATTCAGTTGCAATACAGTTGAGAAAGCTAAATGTAATGAGAGTAGAGTAGACGAATTGCTTTAAGTTGTCCTAGAGAATGATTAAGTGTCAATTGAGTTGAGAGGAAGCTGTCACAGAATTGCCCAGTTGCAGGGTAGACCATAAAAGGGTGATTTGCAGTTGTGTGCTGGAGTTGATTTGTACCAGCAAGCCATTGCTAAATTTTCAGGAATTTTGCCAACCGTTGGCAGCTTGAAATTGGCCATGGTGGGAGTATTTACACCACGGAAATCATCAAATGCTATAAATAAGGTATAAATAAGGGATTTTTTTCTCCCCTCCCTGCTTCCGTATGTTTGCCAGCTCCCCACTGGGTTTACATTAGACTGTGAATGTAGGTCTTTGCCTTGGAGATAGGAGAGTGGATTTCTCTATCTAATCTTTTTAAAAACTGGCAAGATAATGTGCCTTTCTCTCTGCTGCCTTCTCTCCTTCCCAAACCTTTGCCACCTGATATCTTAAAAATCACAAAACTTTTCACTGCCACATCCCAATGGCCTTCTAGTTTTTTCAATACTTCTTCTTGGGTCCTTTTTGGTGTTTGTTACTGTAATGATAGCTACTACTTTTTGAAACTCTTATTAGACATTCTAGGTCTTAATGACATTTTGCCTTTTATCTTACCTTACCTGACCAACAATAACTTTTATTAGTTTCTCCCTTTTTTTTTGCATTCTCTAAATGTAGTCATTTTCCAAGATTCTGTCATCATCCTTGTTTTTGTTTTTCATCTTGTTTACTCAAACTTCTTGAACTGTCTTGTCTGTGGAGGTGACTCAGATCTCATTTTCTTTCTGGAGCCCTCTTCTGTACTCTGGTGATGTTTCTAATTGTCAGATGTTTGTGCCTGATTCCTCAAATTTAACATGTCCAGACCATGATCTTATTTTTACCTTCCTGCTCCAAAACTAAACGATATAAAAAGCTCAGTTCTGGCTGGGCGCCATGGCTCACTCCTGTAATCCCAGCACTTTGGGAGGCCGAGGCGGGCGGATCACGAGGTCAGGAGATCGAGACCATCCTGGCTAACACCGTGAAACCCTGTCTATATTAAAAATACAAAAAAATTAGCCGGGTGTGGTGGCGGCGCCTGTAGTCCCAGCTACTCGGGAGGCTGAGGCAGGAGAATGGCGTGAACCCAGGAGGCGGAGGTTGCAGTGAGCCGAGATCCCACCACTGCCCTCCAGCCTGGGCAACAGAGCAAGACTCCGTCTCAAAAAAAAAAAAAAAAAAAGCTCAGTTCTTCCTCTTGAAACATTATATTGGTTTAAACATTGCCTTGACTAATTGTTAGATTGTTAGTCTAATCTCATGGTTCTGTAATTCCCACTCCTGATTGTGAGTTACTAAAAAAATCATATGGAGAGGTGATTTTATTAAAACTGTTCAGTTGAGACCTAGGATTTTTAGTTTTATTCTCTTTATTATCTAGTGAATGAACTTATTTTAGAACTGATGCAAAGAAATGTCACTGACTTGTTAAGTAGAGTACACATGTGGCTTCTTCAAGTGTGTTTGATAATGAGGTCATATAAGTGACTCCAAAATGGTTTGTTTACTTTGTGAAGGAAGGTAGGAAACAATGGGGAGATATGTGTTACCAGCACATGGCTTGTCTAAAACACTTATACTACCAATCTGAGTCTTTAAAAGTTACAGGTTAGAAGCGAGGGAGGGACAGTTAAAACAGTATTAATTAATGTGTTAACATATATTAGAGGGCCTGGATTGTCATTGATCTAATAGTGATAATTTGAATCACTTAAGTATCATTTATCCAAAATAAAATGGCATGTTAGTCACTTAAATTGTAGCTGTATGAGACCATATTCTTTTTTTTTTTTTTTTTTTTTCCAGAGACAGGTTCTTGCTCTGTTGCTCAGACTGGAGTGCAGTGGCACAATCATGGCTCACTGCAGCCTCAACCTCCTGGGCTCAAGCAATCCTGCCACCTCAGCAACTTGCCCCCCAGCCCCCGTATTCCCCCACCCCAGGTTGCTGGGACTATAGGCATGTGCCAGGCGGCTGGGACTACAGGCATGTGCCAGGCAGCTGGTCATGACCTCCTGACTGAGCTCAAGCAATCCTCCCACCTCAGCCTCCCAAAGTACTCTTTTTTCTTTTCTTTTTCTCTTTCCCAAGAATAGGATTAAAAAGTCAATTCCCAAGAAAAGTCTTTATTTACCCAAGTGTTATAATTTCCAATTTGGAAGTTTTTAGTCATTGGTTGAGGAAGTATCTCAGATAAATACAAATGTAAATATAAATAAATATATATATTCATACCTGTAATTCATTTGGATATTTATAATAAAAATCAAAGCCTCATGGTTTCTTTAAATGAGATAGAATACTGTGCTTAGGTTAGTTTATCAAGAGCAATAATAAGTTTATATGATTTTTCTCCCTCAACTGTACTAGAATAGGAATGGAGGCCATTTTAAACAAAATTTTAATATAATGAAATCCTCTTTACTTATAACCTAATTAGAAATGTTAAGTGGCCAAGAGTGTATGGAAACTGGCCAGATTTCTGCGTATTTTCTTCAGAATACTTTGAAACCTCTTTCACTGTTTCGTAATGTTATAGATTGTGCAATTCAGGTTTAGTAATACTGTAGATAGACAGATGTGTTAAAGAACAAAACAGAGATTACCAGGAAACTTAAGTGTTGATAGTATGCAGTATAAGTACGATGTAATATTTTTTGAAAAAGATTAGGTAAAAAGTTAATGGAAAGAGTGGTGTCTATCTCTCACTCAGGATACTTAAAGTCAGATTCTTAGGTAAAATATACTCTATTAATATGTTAAATACATCTTACTTGGCTTTCCTTAGAATTGTCACCTCTGATGTGATCTTTCATAACTTTTCTTACTCAAAAGTCTGCTCACTAAAAAGATTCTCAGTTTGCACTACAATGGTTATAAAATAAGAATCCTTTTATTTTTTTGGTTTTGTTTCTGTGATTAGATGCTTTAGGGCTTATATCCTTTGGCTTGCTAATAAGGTAAGTGCCCAACTGATGGGGCTGTGTAGAAAACTTTTTGGCTTGCATTGGTAAGCTTTCCCCATGTCATAGATGCTTACTATTAGAAAGCTATAGTTCCTGTGGTGAATGACTTCTCTTTGTATTACAGTTGACACTTTGGTCACTGTTGAATTTAGGCCTCAGTGATGGATGATAGTGTTTCTTGCTTGTCTCCTTAAATAAAATAGAGACGTTAGGTTTTGCTTTTCTATTTATTTTCCAAAGCTATTAGAAAGAGGCATTGAATCTAGTTTACTGTTTTATAGGTAGGCTGTGTGAATTTAATTTTTGCCTCGAATTTTGTGACCTCAGAAGAATGGCAGAATATCTGACAAGCTTCAGTCCTGTGTCCTTAGTTCCAGTCTTCTATATACTAAACCTAGGAATGCTGAACAACACTGAATGGCATAGGATACCACTGGGGAGGGGGCAAACGGTCTCTTTGAAGGTGAGATTAATTTACCCCAAAGACAGGAGGTAGAGTTGGATGGATAAGTTTTAAAGGGTTGAAGCAATAGAGGTTGCAAGGTAAGGTATGAGACCTTTGAACAAACAGCAATCAACTAAAGGGTGGAAAAGATAAGGCCCTTGCTTTTTACTCATTGGAAATGTTCCTTGGAGCCTATTATATATATAACACTTAATCCTGTAGAGTGTCTTAAAGAAGTAGAAGATAGTTTCTGTAAAACATTTAATCATCTGGTTAAGGTAAAACTGGACAGAAACATTATCAGGGCTTAGGGGAAGAGTGCTATATTTACAGTTCCATTAAGAGTGGAAATGTCTAGCTATGTTTTGTTAAATATATATTTTTCTGTTAGAAAAAAAACCCACTTTAAAAAATCATCTGTTTTGATGAAAATGCTTCTGTAAAAACCTGAAGAGAGTTGGTGCCTCTTCTTATGGTTGAAGATCCCTACTTTTTAATGTAAGCTTACAAACATGAAAACATGTTTTGCCCCTTCTCTGAGTTGAGCTGGTCACTAGGAGGCAAATCCATGGACAGACAGTCCCATTGTTTGAAAGTTGGTTTTGTGGTAAGTGGTAAGTTGGTGGAGGTAGGCATGATTCTTCCATTACAGGCTGATATATGTAACTTTTTAAACTCTGGTGCTTTGTACATAGTAAGTATTCAGTGTCTGAATTATTTTTTGAGTGTCGTTTTTTAAAAAAGTATCCTTTTTTAATGCAAAGAATGCATTTGTGTTTTCTTTGCCCCAGTTTGTCTGTGATATCAGTTGGAGCAATAGTAGCTTATACTTCATTTCACTGTAATATTTTTTTAATTGACCTCTGATTCTGTCTGGCAAATAATTGTGATATGGTTTGAGGGATGTTTGTTTAAAACAATGGATGAGATTAAGTTGTAAGTAATTTCTTGTTGGCACTAGTTCATATTTTTGTGGTTAAATATAGACCTAATGGCTGGTCAAGGACAAAAGAGCTTCACCTTTAACCTCTAAAAATCATGAGTTCTTTTATTTTAATGGCCTGTGTATTAGTCCATTCTCATGCTGCTATAAAGAACTACCTGAAACTGGGTAATTTATAAGAGCTGTGCAAAGCCATAGAGACATGTAATCATACGAAATTTTGAGAGATATGAGGTACTGGAAAAAGTACAATGTATAAAAAGAAAAGAAAAGATGGGACGGAGGTAGGCTGTGGATGGATTGCGAAGTACCTTCTGTGCAGGTCCAAGAAAATATAGACTTTATCCTGTAGCTAATGGGCAACTCTTCAGACATTTTAAGGAAGGTAGTCATTTGAGAAAAAAGCACTTTGGAGTGGCTCAGAATCAAACTCACTTACTTGCTAGCTGCATACCCTTGGACTTGGTGCTTAACATTTCTGAACTTCAGTTTTTACATCTATGAAATGGAGATAATTTGGACTGAGAATCCCCTGGATTGTGAGTGACTTAATCATTCAGCAAACATTATTTATTGAGTACCTGTTATACATTATATCCAGATAAATTCTACAGGGAAGGGAAACATAGTAGGATGAACCTACAAAGGTAAGAAAAGCTGGATGTTGGATCACAACCCTTCCAAAACTTAGCATATTTTCCTCTCACACCTATTCTTACTCTTGTGTTGTCTGTCATTATAGTGGTACCCTAAGAGAGAAGCCTGGGAATCCTTATTATAACTTCTTTATATCCAACCAGTTATCAAATCCAACCTGTTTTCCTTTTAAATATTCTTTGCCTACATCTTCTTGTCTCTATCCCTGTTGCCAAAGCCTTGGATTGGGCCCTTACCTTTTATCTGGACTCTGCAGTAGTTCACTTTTCCTCTTCTAATTCATTTCTTGTTCATCAGAAAGTTCTCATTTTAAATAATACCAGCCATGTACCGAGCCCTTGCTAACTGTCAAATGACTACTGAAGCTCTGCATTATGTCGGGTTATTACAATAAGCTTTTGGTTTGTGGCTGCCAGGCCAGGAGTTGAGGCTCACCCTCTCCTTGGTTGGCTACAAGCAAAGTATGTCAGCTGCAGCCTCCCCATGCCTTTCCTCACTAGTTACCTCAGATCTGCCTCCTTGTTCTTTGTTGTGCTGTCTTCTGATGGATGCTTTGGTCATTCTATTCATCTACTGTTTGCTGAAACCCAAAGCTTTTTCGTATTTCTATTAACAGTTAACCAGTTCACCCTAAGGAGATTGTACACAAACCAGCCCCCCACATTTGTGTTAGGGATATGTTACTACTCATATGAGATTTGAAGCCTTTTTTTTCCCCAAAAAATGATCGATCTCAGATTTTAATAAGGCGCCTCTTTTCTCTACCCCCATAGAGGTACTTTTTATATTCACTGTGAAACTATCATTCAAATGAATCTGCTCTTGGTCTTTAACTTTTTTTGCACTTCTACCCCAATAAGAGGCTGTCTTGCAGTGGGGAGGAATGCATTTTTTGTGTTTTCTTGTTCTGCCCATTTTATCCTCTTTTTGTTTATTTGGAATCTGAATAAGATGGACTTTGAGATCTACTTGTAAGTACACAGGCTGAAGTTGAATATCTGTATCCCAGTACTTACCACCATGCTTTGTGCATGTTAGGTCACTTTTGTCACCTGTAGCTTTACCATCACACAGGTAGTAAATTTCCTGTGCTGCCTTTCTTCTGTGCATGTGACAATTGGTAGTTGAGAGGAGCATGAACTCACCTATTTATATTTTGTTTTTGGTGCCCTAGGTCAGGATGGCTAACTGGTTGGCTCCCCACATGGTGCCCTACATCTACATCACACCTTAAAGAAGCTGAAGAGAAGATGTTAAAATGTAAGGCTTTCTTCTTGTAAGTTAAAAGAGCTGTGTACTAAGATAGGTCCAATATATCTCATTGCCCTGAAACGGGAGATAAGATTCTGTGGTGTGTTCATTGTTCGCAAAATAACTTTTTTCCTTTTCCTTGTCATTAGAAAGTACAGAAATGAATGTCGGGGGCTGGCAGGTAGGAGTTCTCAAACTTTTTGGTCTTGGGCCCCTGTTATACTCTTAAATTAGTAAGGACCCCAGGGAGATTTGTTTATGGGCTTATTATCAATATTTATCATTACTAATTCAATTAGAAATGAAAATTGAATAATCAAAATGTTAATTTATTAATTTCTTTAAAAATAATAGTAACAAACCCATTACAGATTAAAATAAAATTTGTACCAAAAAAAATACTTTCCAAATATTGTTTACATGTTTACAAATCTCTTTAATGTCTAGCTTGACATAAGATTGCTGCTTCTGCCTTCAGTCTGATCGATAATCACATATGTGACTTCTGGAAGACTCTATACCTATTAGAGAATGAGAGTGAAAAATAGAAAGTCTTAGTATTATGATGAAAATAGTTTTGACTTCCTGGATCTCCTCAAAGAGTCTCAGGGACACCCCCCTGACTCTGCTTGAGACTATGCTTTGAGAACAGATCCTAGGTGTTTCACAGCAAGCAGCCTTGTATAGTGGAAGTACTAGACTGGACCCAGGTAACTTGGTCTAGGCCCAGATCTGCCACTAGGTGGTTACAAGATCTTGGACAAGTCACTTTGCTCAGCTTCTCATTTCTTTAAAATGAAGGGGTCCGTAGAATTCCTTCTAGTTCTAGCATTCTAGGATTCTATAGTTATAGTGGTGTGGAAGCCCTTTTTTTTCCTTCTTATGAGCACTAAAATTTACCCAAACTTGTACCATCAGGGCATTCCAAGGTATCTGTGGATGTAGTTCTAAGTAGTGGTATTTATTGTGCAATTTTATTCTGCTGATTCTACTTAAAGGAGTGGATTAAGTAGTACCATTCATATTCACGTGTTATTTTTGTATGTAGGTGCAGATGTTTGTACATGCGTATTTTTCATTCTCTTTACCACTAATAAATTTGTTTGTGCATTTGAATGATTCAGGAGTAAGTGACCACAACTGGATATATCCTTAGGAAGGGATAATTCGCCATCTTTCATGATTTTTTTTTTTTTTTTTTTTATATGGAGCCTTGCTCTGTTACCCAAGCTGGAGTGCAGTGGCACAATCTCAGCTCACTGCAACCCCTGCCTCCTGGGTTCAAGCAATTCTCCTGCCGCAGCCTCCCAAGTAGCTGGGATTACAGGCACCTGCCACCATAGCTGGCTAATTTTTGTATTTTTAGTAGAGATGGGGTTTCGCCATGTTGGCCAGGCTAGTCTTGAACTCCTGACCTCAGGTGATCCACCCGCCTCGGCCTCCCAAAGTGCTGGGATTACAGACGTGAGCCACCACGCCCAGTTATTACATGGATTTTTAACATGATAATGAACTTCTATTCCATATACTTGGGTAAACTTGCTCTCTACAAAACTAAGAAAGATGTCATTGTGATTTACCAAAATAAAAAAATTCTTATCGGGAGATAAAAAGGGGTGCTAGATTCTCAATTCATGCATTTAACAGACATAATGATTCCCTTCCTTTTGGTTCTAGGGATGCAAATAGGAATGTGAATTGGTCTCTGCTTTAGTATCAGACGTGAAAGTAAGCTACTGTGGAGTGAGTTCTCTAATAGTTATACAGATGGTTTTTATGGGAATACACAGACGTGTGTGTTCAAAATGCTGAAGTGGTTTGGCTTGGCACTTAAGCCAAAGCAGCCCCTTTTCTAAACTAGTGGTATTTCCCCCAACTTAAGGGCATGTGCTCTATTAATATTCTGAATGAATGTTAGGTTTCTTCTTTGCTGCCACTATGTGGATACAAAACCTGAGATTATTTCTTTGGTTAAAAGGCAGAAACTCGTGTTTCTTCAGTGTCTTGTCTACTGTATGTGAATATGCATAAATAATTAAGGGGTATATCTAAAATGCAGCTGTTCAGTTGATAGTTAAATATAAATGAATTTCAAATTTAATTTCATTTTTAGGCAATGTTTGGGAGTTTAGTCCCACAACATTGAAGGCAAAAAAGAGTTTTGGTCTATAAAATTGTGACTATTTGCTTTTTCTGGAAGATTACTAGAGTTGGACCCAAGTTACCTGGTGTGTCATGCTGAGGAGTTCCTACAGTACTTTGTCAACTTTTTTTGAAATGACTTAAGGTTTCACTTACATGTTTAATATAGATACCAGTAATCCTTCCCTAAATTCATGATTACTTTTTAAGGGAAAATGATGCCTTTGAGTCTGACTTCAATTCAAAGTTAACAAAAGAATACCAGCTTGAAATTGTAGAACACCTGACGGTATTCTACAAATTGTCTGCAAAGCTAGAGACCTTAAAATAATGGATTCAGTAACCACTAAGTTCCTGTTCACTTCCAGGAGTATAATACCCTCATTTGATAGACGTGGAAAGAAGTTAGAAGGTAATATGACTTGCCAAAGACCTTGACCACAGGTTACTTGAGGTTTGTCTGAGGTAGATCTTCCCCCTTAGGTGTAAAACATGGTCATTTAGGATTATTTACTTCAATAAAATGTGTACTTTTTAAAAATAGCTGACAATAAAAGCTAAAATCATGAGATTGGATACTAGATGATTTGTAATTTTTGGTTGCTCTGAGAATATTTCCCTTCTCAGTAGTAATAAAATGAAACAGAATTTCTCTTTTCTGTTTTCATTAGGTGTCCCTTGCACATACAAAAAAGAACCTGTTCGCATATCTAATGGAAATAAAATATGGACACTGAAGTTCTCTCATAATATTTCAAATAAGACTCCACTTGTCCTTCTCCATGGTTTTGGAGGAGGTCTTGGGCTCTGGGCACTGAATTTTGGAGATCTTTGCACCAACAGACCTGTCTATGCTTTTGACCTATTGGGTTTTGGACGAAGTAGTAGACCCAGGTTTGACAGTGACGCAGAAGAAGTGGAGAATCAGTTTGTGGAATCCATTGAAGAGTGGAGATATGCCCTAGGATTGGACAAAATGATCTTGCTTGGGCACAACCTAGGTGGATTCTTGGCTGCTGCTTACTCGCTGAAGTACCCATCAAGGTAAGTGGTGATGACAGAAAAGAGGGATTATAACTGTGCTTCCAAGTACCAGACTCTAGTTCCCATCTTTGGTGGTTGTTAGTGTCTGAGCCTTACAAGGCAGACATTCTCTTAAAGGACCCTATAGACAACACCACAACTGATGACCAATATAGTAGCTGAAATAATCATGTCAGATCTTCCTATTACACGTACTACATGTTAATAGGCTTGGGAAAGGGCTATTTGTTAAGCTTAGAATTGTAGAAACTTCAATGTATAATTTTAAGCCACAAGTAAAAATTATTTATTATTATTATCATTAAACCTATGAATCCAGCAGGCTTTGTCTAATGTTTTCTAAGTTATAGTAAGCTGTAAGGGGAAACCAGAAGGTTAGAAGATGTAGGTACTAGTGCTGGCTTTATGACTTAGAGCAAATCACTTAACCTCTAACCTTTAGTTTTCTTTTATCTAAACTATAGAAAATACAACTTCATAGCATGTATCCCAGGGTTTTTTATTATACCATACCCTAACCTTTCTCATTATAAAACACTGAATTAATGAATATTTGCTTCAAAGTCTTTCTAGCATCATCTCCTTTCTTTAACTTTTTTTTTTTTTTTTTTTTTTTTTTTTTTAAGAGAAACTCACTCTGTCACCCAGGCTGGAGTGCAGTGGCATGATCTTGGCTCACTGCAACCTCCGCCTCCCAGGCCCAAGCGATTCTTCTGCCTCAGCCTTTGGATAGCTGTGACTACAGGTGCATGCCACCACACTCAGCTAATTTTTGTAGTTTTAGTAGAGGTGGGGTTTCGCCATGTTCGCCAGGCTGGTCTCGAACTCCTGACCTCAAGTGATCCACCCCACTCGGCCTCCCAAAGTGCTGGGATGACAGACCTGAGCCACTGCACCCAGCCTCTTTACCTTATTTTTAAATGCTAGTTACTATTATTCATGTTACTACTCTGAGAGAGGTTCACATTTAAGTGCTAAGAAAACAGAAAAACTCACCTTTGTTTTGATCATCTTTTGGAAAGAAACAACAAAAAATGAATACAGCGTTTTTGTGTTGCCAGTGTATTTTTCCATTGGACTGATTTTTAAATCCAAAATTGAAACTGATTTTGACTTTGAGGTCTGTGAGTGAGACATGGGATGATGGTCATTTCAGAGTGCCCGTATGTACCTATAAGATCTCTCCATTGCATAACTCTGGGTGTGTGTTCAACACAGAATTTGATGTGTGAAGCAGCAGCCCTGTATACCTGAGGTTCTCTTCCTCTGGAACAGCCACTTTTTCTCTATAGACTCTTTTTCTAAACTTTAGCATTTACACCTGATTTTTCTGATCTCATGGTCCTATATGTGCTAGACAATAATAGTCCTGTCAACTGGTGGACCTGTTCTTTAAAAAGAAATGCAAATTTTCTTCTCCTGGTTGGCATTTTGGGGTTACTTTCTTTCTTTTGTTTTGTTTTCTTTTTTTTTTTTTTTGAGCCGGAGTCTCACTCGGTCGCCCAGGCTGGAGTGCAGTGGCATGGTATCTCGGCTCACCGCAACCTCCATCTCCCAGGTTCAAGCAGTTCTCCTGCCTCAGCTTCCCAAGTAGTTGGGATTACAGGAGCCCACCACCACACTGGCTAATTTTTGTATTTTTGGCAGAGACAGGGTTTCACCATGTTGGCCAGGCTGGTCTCAAACTCCCGACCTCAGGAGATCCGCCTGCCTCAGCCTCCCAAAGTGTTGGGATTACAGGCATGAGCCACCGCACCTGGCTGGGGTTACTTTCTTTTATTGTGTCCTACTCTTAGGGACAAACACCTATTTGCATTTATAGTGAAAGTAGAAGGAAGTAGATGCTTTTCTGGTACAAGTCAACAGGGCTATTTGTGGGAGTTGAACTTCCTTTGTTTTTTATCAGGTGTGTATTATGTCTGTGTCTGTCTTGTGGTATTTATTCTCTGAAGATGTGACATGGAACTCTGCAGGCTAGACCTTGGTCATTAAACCCTAAGTCTTAGAATCCTGACCCTTCACAGCTCTCTACTGGTAAGGTCAGTTGGCAAGAGTTTCATTTGCAATTGTGAACTGCTCTAAAGAAATAGGGGGGCTTCAGGGATTCAGAAGGGAATCGACACTTTAAAAACATTATAAAAGAGAATAGCAAAAGGTATCTAAAAACAAAGCTAGTGATTCCTGCATTGGACTGATTATATTTTAGAAAATGGTTTTTGAATGTTTGTGTCTATTGCTAGAAATAAAACTAGAGTACTGTGTCAGGACCAAGAATCAGAAGTAGTAGCAATAGATGGATATGAGAATGCTTGAAATAATTAGCCTATCTAAATTTGGCTGGTTGCCAACAAAATTTTGAACTGTAGAGAGTATATTGAATATTCGAGCTTATATTCTTAACTGCATAAAACTTAAATTATTAAATACAGATTAATTTCAAAATAATGATATTTTCTGGATTTTCAGATATCTCAAATCATGATTATGTCCAGTCAGTCAGAACACCATGGTTGGCACATAGTGGCTGCCTAGTAAATATTTCTTGAATAGGTGATTTTGAAAAAGAGAATTATAAGCTAAGTTCACCTTTTAGCTTACAATTTTGTGTTCTTTTCTCTGTTCTTCTTTTTCCATTTTTGCATAGAAGTATCAAGAGATAAGAGCTGGTCATGTCGTATCTTTCTAATTTATTTTTGGGAGAAAAATTAGTTTCAGATATGCAAGCATAAGCAGGCAAAGATTTCAGTTTTATGCCTTTTGCCCAGTTAGTCTACATCTTAAGT
Organism: Hylobates moloch; assembly: GCF_009828535.3. Classification (NCBI taxonomy): domain Eukaryota; kingdom Metazoa; phylum Chordata; class Mammalia; order Primates; family Hylobatidae; genus Hylobates; species Hylobates moloch. The sequence goes on along the minus strand of NW_026652283.1, from coordinate 85,612,499 downwards.
TAGTATAGCATAAAAACAAGTTACCGTGGAAATAAAGAGATCATTCTGTGTGTATGTGCAAGAGAAAGGTATTAGCGAGAATGTTTCTTCTAACATTTACACACGCACATATATATATATAACATACATGAATATTTTACAGAAGTAAACAAATTGACCAGCCATTTAAACCAACAACTTTAGTTTAGAAGTGTGTTAAATCTACTAAATAGAAGTAAAATTTTATAGTTTATTTTTTCCCTATTCTAATAGACCAGATAATACCCCATTGTAGCATATAATATAGGAAGACTGGAATTAACAATCTCAGGGGCTTCCCCTTCTCCCTAGCTTTTTTCCTTCATTGCTTTTCAGGATGGCTTCCCTGGAAGCACTTCTCTTTAAATGGAGAGGACAGGGAAAAATTAGTATCTCCTGTCTTTTCTGCAAGGTGCATCATCTCCTTTGGTGCCCTTTGGTCTTGCTGTCCACATGTTTATTTATATTACTAATAATGTTGCTTATATTTGTTAACTTTTTATTAAAAAGAATCTTTTTCTGCTTGGTCCTGGTTGGGCAAATTTGTGCAAATTTACATAGATGATCTGATAGTTAATAGTTCGGTAGACTCACAGATCCAAACATTAAACAGGATTAAACAGGACTGAGTACTATAAGTGTTCACCATTATAGCAAACCTCATATTAAGTGATGTTTAGTGTTTGGTGTGTCTTGTAGTTGGCATTCCCACTAAGCAGATGGGGTGGTTGTCAGGGTTGCCTTCTGTATGATCTGGAATGTTTCACCTGAGCTGGAGAAGCTTCTTTGCAGCACACACACGTTTTCTCTAGTGCAATAGAGAGAGCAGTCCGCTTGGTATCAACAAACAGGTACTGAACTACGTACTCGTGCTCATCCAACTTGCTTTTGATCCAGTAGCATTTTTATTATGCTGTCATGAGACTGAAATGAATCTTTGAGTTTCAGAAAGACTTTTGGTGGAGGGAGGGGGAGCGGTAAGAGGAGGGAAAAAGTGGTCTGGAGATCAAATGAAATTCAGATCATTTCTTACACTCACTGTGCCTCTTTTGTCTCTCTTTTTTCGGTAGTGGACTTTGAGAATGTTACTTTTTTTTTTTTTTTTTTTTCTTAGAGATGGGGTCTTTGTTGCACAGTCTGGAGTGCAGTGGTGCAATCATGGCTCACTGCAGCCTTGACCTCTTAGGCTCAACAATCCTCCCGTGTAGCTAGTACTACAGGTGTGCCACCATGCCTGGGTAATTTTTAAAATTTTGTGTAGAGATGGGGGTCTCACTGTGTTGCCCAGGCCGGTGTCAAACTCCTGGCCTCGAATGATCCTTCTGCCTCCAAAACTGCCGGGATTACAGGCATGAGCCACCGCGCCCAGCTGATAATGTTATTTTATGCTTTGCTTCCTCAGGTGTTGCAAATATAATCTTTATTTTTTTCTTTTAAGTAAAATGACAGCTCCTTACTTTCTGTTTTATGCATGGAGAGAAAAAACACAAAAACAACATTGTTTTATTTGTTGGGACTTAGTGTTCCAAGCCATAACTACTTCAGTCCTTGTCTTTTATGGGCAGCTCCATTCTTCCATTCATTACTTTTATAGGACAGTTTGAAGAGAAGAATGAAAAGGCCTAGTTTAATGCACTTGTTTAAGAAGGATTCTTACTCTAAAGAACAAATAAAAGCTGATCAATTTTTGCCAACTTTTGGATTATAGGCGTGAGCCACTGCACCTGGCCCAGTTTTTTCTTTTAATTTTCCTTTCCTTCTGGCCCCCGCTTCTCAGGACCCAATTAAAAAGACTATCTGTATTTTGAAGATATTTGTTATAAACTAAGGAGGAGACTATAGAAACTTTAACTTAGAAAGTGTTTAGCAAAGAGATCTATTCCGAGTTAGATTAGAATAAGTTTTGACTAGTCTTTATTTCTCTAGTAAAAGGTTTTTAAATAATTTTATCTTGAATACTTTTCTTTTGCCTGGCTCTGTCTTCTGATTGTACAGAACTGAGCTAAGCAATTTTTGTTGGCCCTCTGCTGTTCTAGGGAAAAGCTGTTCTACTTGATTCGAAGTTGGAGGTATTTAGTTGTTGTTCTCTGGGCCTTCACTTTTCTCTCTCCAGTGGCTTGGAGCCAGTAGGAAATACCTGGGGCCAACTTCATTTTGCAAATGCCTCCTTTGTGCATTGACTAGAGTTCTTTCTGATTATTTTCCTTAGATTCACTTATAAATTTTGATTCTAGGTCTAATTGTTCTCCTTTCTTTGGTTTTTTTTTTTTTTTTTTTCCCCTGAGACAGTGTCTTGCTCTGTTGCCCTGGCTGCAGTACAGTGGCACGATCTCGGCTCACTGCAACCTCCACCTCCTGGGTTCAAGTGATTCTCGTGCCTCAGCTTCCCGAGTAGCTGGGATTACAGGTGTGCACCACCACGTCTGGCTATTTTTTTGTATTTTTTGTAGAGACAGGATTTCACCGTGTTGGCCAGGCTAATCTTGAACCCCTTGCCTCAAGTGATCTGCCTGCCTCGGCCTCCCAAAGTGTTGGGATTACAGGCATGAGCCACCACGCCTGACCTGATTATTGTTCTTGTTGCATTATTTCTGATTGGTTTTTCTAATCTCATGAGGGTCAGGCTTATCTACCCTTGTTAGCATTTAGAGCAAGTGAAATCAGGTTCTAGTGTGTTGGTACAGGTGTTGTCTACTGCTTTGCCCTTAAGGATGTACTCTGCTCACCATCTTCAAACTCAAGGCCAATTCTAATGACTAACATTAAGAAGAATGTCTTTGTATATTTCAAAACTGATGAGCTGTTCTGTGGTTCCTGCTCTGCTGGTTCTTTGTTTTTCTTGTGGTTTAAACCAGTCTCTGGTTCTTGACAAGGATGTCTAATAGGATGACTCACATGTGCTATCTGGTTGGACCCATTCTTTACCCTAGATGTGAACTAACAATCCCAGCAGGGAACCCTCTCTGGAATATTAAAGAGTAGGGTTTAGCTAATTATAATAGTTTAGATGTACATTAAAACCCAGTAACTCCTATCAAGTGAGGAGATAATATTTTTACTAGAAGCGGAGGTTAGAAGATAGCCTGGGACCTTGGTCTGGTGCAACATTGTAGTCACCTGTGATCAAGCTCTTCTGAAGAATAAATACCTGTCTTTCCATGTTCCCGGGAATAAATTCTACTCTTGTAGTCTTCCTATTCTTGCTACTGTAACTAGCTTACATTTACTGAATACTTACCATTCGATAGCCACCAACCTGAGTGCTTTGCATGGTCTATCTTATTTAAAATTCTTAAAACCACAAATAAGGAACAATTATTTTCTGGGGTCTTTACATGTAGTAGAAGCAGATGATATATAACTACAGTTAACTATAGTTTAGATGTTGTAGAGTTTTAAAAAATTATGTTCAAACTTTTTTTACTGTAGCCCTTCTATATTGTTTGGAATAGAAAAATACAATTGTATCACCCTACCAAACTTGTTTCAGACACCCATGCACACATACATTAATACAATTTTGTGGCCAGTATTCAATGCTTATGATTTATTTTTCTGTTCCAAACAGTATAATTTTATTTAAAAAAAGACTAGACTGGTTCTTGACCATCTAAATGGATTTTGTTACCGAATAATGAGATTAATAAATAGCAGTGATGTTCTGATGTCATCTGGGGGACCAGAAAAATCCAGCTGGATATGCTTATGCTATGATTATACTTTATAAAATTTGTATATCCTTAATAGACTAGGACCAAACGAAAATGTGGAAAAGCATATTAATCCAAATGTTTACCAAGTATCTGCTGTGTGCTAAGCCTCATGCTAGGTTATGAAGACACAGAATTGAGCAATTGTAGGGACAGTAGAATTGAGCAATTGCAGGGACAGTTCACTCCTTTTCAAAAAGAAACAAAAAGGTCATCTGCCTTAGTATATATACTTTGCATAATTTGTTAAACTGGCATTTTCACGGAGGGATGAAATTTTGAAGATCATATTTAAAAGGCAAGTCAGAACTAAGGCAAAAGCAGTCACTTACCTAGAGACAGATGAGACTTCCGTCAGGTTTTCCTTTGTCCTCACTGTTTTTGGGTTAGCAGGTCAGAAAGAGCTTAGAGCAGACTGAGCAAGGTCCATTAACAAATTTGTGACAAAAATTTAACAATTGTTTAGGGTAGGGTATGTTTTAATAAAGAGTTCATTTTTCTCTTTTGGAGGTAAGTCAATAGTGAATAATAGTGGCTGTTTCTTAACATGAATCTTTGCTGCTTTCAACTAGGTGGCTGTCTCGTTAGTTCTACTCATACCCCGTTAGGCCTCTTCCTTCCCCTACCCCAGATCTTATTGTGGGCTATAATTAAAGGAACTTAGGGCTGGGCGCAGTGGCTCAGGCCCATAATCCCAGCACTTTGGGAGGCCAAGGTGGGCAGATCACGAGGTCAGGAGTTCGAGACCAGCTTGAGCAACATGGTAAAACCCCATCTCTACTAAAAATACAAAAATTAGCCAGGCGTGGTAATGTGTGCCTGTAATCCCAGCTACTCAGGAGACTGAGGCAGGAGAATCGCTTGAACCTGGGAGGCGGAGGTTGAAGTGAGCTGAGACTGTGTCACTGCGCTCCAGCCTAGGCGACAGAGTGAGACTCCATCTCAAAAAAAAATACAAATAAAAAGGAATTTAGGAGGTGGTCAAAATATAAGAGATAGTCTTTGCCATTAAAAAACAAAGCAAAACACTCATTTCTAACCTCTTTCTGATACACTATTAGAAAATGTTCTCATATGAAATTTTTAGGCTGTGAAGGCATACTTCATAATTATATGAAACTCATTTATCACATATCTTCATACATCTTTATGGTTATATTCTACATATGTTAATTCTATGAAATTTGGAGTATAATATTAGGACTGGCCTTGGGAGTTGATAAAGGTTAAGTTTTACCTTTACTAATATGTCTATCTTATGTTGATTAGCCTATTTTTAGAAAATAAAGCTTTCTGCCCAATTCCTTATCGGCATCTGTTAGTATGCTGGAGTAGAGAAATGTGGGTTTCAGCCCCAGTTCTGTGTTAACTAATGTTATATACTGGAGCAGGTCGTGTAGTACATCTCAGCTTCCTTCTTATCTAAGATGATTGCACCCAGTATTCTCCAAGGTACCATAGAGCTGTGTGCTCTAAAGCTTTCTGTCTGAAAAAAAGCAGTCACAGTATGGACCTGTTACTAACTTATTCTTATGCATGCTGACAACAATAATAGAATAGATTTTATATGAGGAATAATACCATCTGTGCCCATGTTTTAGTTTCTTTACCTTTCTGTTTCAGTTATAACTTAGGAAAGGGACTTTAGAGTCATTATCAGTTATCCTTGGGAGATTTTTGGCTGGCATTTGTTGGCTGGTTTGGTTACAGTTGAACATTGTATTGTATCAGAAGGATCTTTGTACTTTGTTTGGAATCTTTATGATGTTTAAAGCATGATGCAGCTATGTGGAAGCACTGCTGATAGTTCTGGTTTTCCTTCATTGGGAAGAAGTTTCATAAGATGGAAAAATTAAAATGATTAACAATATGAAATAGTTGTATATGAAGTTGTACTGAAGATTTGCTATCTCTTGGTCAATGAAAAAGAAAATTGGGAAAGAATTGAGAACAGAATCTAATGTCAGTATAGCATGATATCATGGATAAGGTAGATAGACGTGTTCCTTTTCGACAATTGTAAAATTCCGAACTAGGGAGTGTTTTCAGTCCACATTACGTTATCCTCATGTTTATGAAAAGTTAATTTAAAGTACTTTTGAACCCGCTTTAAGTCCTTAACTTCACTTAAATTTTTAGGATGGTTGATTCATAGGAGATAACTATTGTTGGTATCTGAGGCTATTTTATAAGAATGTGATATTGATCTTTAGCCATTTCTGCAGTGTCAACCTAGACATACATGGAACCATTGGATTTTTCTGAGGGGCCAGTGATCGACATCATCTGCCAGAGTGTAACTTAAATAACAAATGCCCTTTTTTCTTTTTCTCAGGAAACACACAGTTCTATACTCTATATATCTTTTATTATCCACATTTAGATATATTAAAAATAAAGCCCTCTTTCTGCCATACACTTCTTAGATCCTACTGAATCTCAAAAGTTTACACAGAATAAGAGCATGATATGACCTGTTTAGCACTAGTCTTTAACGTGAAGGTTTTTGAAGGTGGTTCATTCTACTTTTAGTTTATAAATCATGTTAGCTCTTTATAGTCTTAGGGTGATTTTACCAAATGACCTTAAATATGTTCTTTCCCCCAACAGGGTTAATCATCTCATTTTAGTGGAGCCTTGGGGTTTCCCTGAACGACCAGACCTTGCTGATCAAGACAGACCAATTCCAGTTTGGATCAGAGCCTTGGGAGCAGCATTGACTCCCTTTAACCCTTTAGCTGGCCTAAGGATTGCAGGACCTTTTGGTGAGTGCTTATGTTCTAGGAAAGCAAAATGTTTGTAGATTATCAGAAGAGCAGAATTCACTATTGTTAGTCAAAATCTTAAAAACAAGCAAGAAAAACCCTGAACTCTTACTTTTTCTCCTCTTCCTCTAATAAGTACCATGTCTTGCACAAAGACAAATGCAACTAAGGTTTTTCTCCTCAAAGGAGAGTCTTTATATTGTAAACATTATAAATAATTAGCAAAACAGAAAAGGAGGGAAATGCTGAGGATGAGGTTAGTCAGTCCTCAACACTCTAAAAAAAGCCAGGCAAGCAGAGTGTTTTGGGGAGTATATAAGGACCTCTGCTAGTCCGGGGCCCGGGAGAAGTGTAGCATGTTGCCCTGTTGGCGACCATTGGAGAGCATTTGGCCAATTGATGATACCATTTGGTAGGATCATAAAACCTGATTTGATTGACCCTGGGGATAGCAGGTACCACAGTACCACACTCACAGATTCTTCCCTTATCCATGTCAGAATGTTGGAAAGATAAAGTTATTTTTTCCACAACATTTTGGGGACTCCTGATATATATTTCTGGTCATATTTTGAGGCACCAATGTTTAGTCCCTGATTGACTTTTATTTGACTCTCAGCAGTTCTGTCTCAGCCCCATAGCCATGGGAATTTCCTTCCCTCATTGTCACAGATAATGATGTTCTGAACTTCTGCCTTTCCCCTGTACAACTTGTATGAATTTGGAGTACTTTTAGTTGTAAGTAACTGAATACTCAAGAGGCTTAAACTAGAAGGACTTTTATTATTTCCTTAATAAGCAATCTGAAGATAGGTTTTAGCACTTGTTCCGGTTGCTTGCTCATTGATGTTAGGGTTTGGGTCTGTGTCTGTGATTTTCTTGACTTTTTTCCTCACGGGGGTTTGATGCCTGCCATAGCATTAAGCATCATCTCACAAATCAGCACCCTGAGCAAAAAGAAAGAAAAGCACGGAAAATGGTCCTTCTCTCCATAATGCTTTGTCAGGGAAGAAAGTCCTCTCTGGAAGGCTCCAGCTGACCTCTGCTTATGACTCTGCCCACTCCTACGCCTTCCACCAGCAAAGAAGAAATTTCTATGATGGACCAATCATGATTTGTTTCCAGGGCCTGCTTTCCTGGGCACATTGCTGCCTAATTGATACTATAGAAAAGATGCATTCTAACCACGTGCTGTGGCTCACACCTGTAATCCCAGCACTTTGGGAGGCTGAGGTAGGCAGATCACTTGAAGCCAGGGTTTGAGACAAGCCCGGCCAACATGACAAAACCCCATCTCTACTAAAAATACAAAAAAATTAGCCAGGCATAGTGGCACACACCTGTAATCCCTCCCGAGGCTGAGGCATGAGAATTACTCAAACCTGGGAGGTGGAGGTTGTGGCGAGCCAAGATTGCGCCACTGTTCTCCAGCCTGGGCAACAGTGCAAGACCCTGTCTCAAAAAGAAAAAAAAAAAAGAAAAGATGGGTTCTGTTAGCGAGAAAAGAGAAGAGGCATGGGGGTGTGGAGGAGGTTGTGGGATTAACTGTCATGCAGGTGACTATAAATGCTGTTCCCTTCTGCCCAACCCTGGCCCCTCCTTGCCCTAGTGCCTTCTCTTTGGATTGGGAGAGCAGTGGGACTGCAGGACTTAGAGGAGGATATGGAGGTTGAATTGGTGACCACACTTTACTGCCTCAGTGCTCTTACAGATGGCACGTTTTGCCCACCTGCAGTCTTTCAGCCCTCCCCAGTAGAGCCACTCCTTAGTATGCCTGGTCGTTCTCTGGTAAACTACTTAAGAGCTTCATTTAGTCTTTATAGTCCTGATATATAAATAGATTTTACTGGAGCACAGGTACACAAATAACCATTATGGGAAAAGTAAAGTATGAAGAGAAATTAGGAGACAGTGATGGGCAAGGGAGGACACCTAGGAGAGGCTCTTTAATGCCATGCCCTCAGCCTCCCATTATTGCTTGCACTTGGGGGTGGGGAGGTGATGTAGAATCAACTGCATGACAGAATTTCTTGGTGGAGCTGTATAATTCATCAGAGATGGGAAGAGAGGGCCAGTAGAGAAGTAAAGCCTTGCTGGAGTCATGGGGTAGTGGTAGCAGAAAGGGAGACCAGTCAGTCTCTGGGGCCTCAGAATAGAAAAGTGTGACTAGAAGAAAGCTTCTGCTCTTCTGCTCTTCATCCTCTTTCCCTTGTGGGCCTTGCCCTGGGCTTTTTCTTTTCTTTTCTTTTCTTTTCTTTTCTTTTCTTTTTTTTTTCTTTCTTTTTTTCTTTTTTTCTTTCTCGCTTTGTCACCCAGGTTAGAGTGCAGTAATGCGATCTTGGCTCACTGCAACCTCCACCTCCCAGGTTCAAGTGATTCTCCTGCCTCAGCCTCCTGAGTAGCTGGGATTACAGGTGCACGCCACCACGCCTGGCTAATTTTTGTATTTTTAGTAGAGACGGGGTTTCACCATGTTGGTCAGGCTGGTCTCGAACTCCTGACCTTGTGATCCGCCCACCTCAGTCTTCCAAAGTGCTGGGATTACAGGCGTGAGCCATTGTGCCTAGGCACCCTCGGCTTTTTCTAGAATGGGGCTGTGGGCGCCACCAGGGATAACCTTAGCAGGGAGTCTCACTAGTGTCCCAAGAAGAAACTGAATTTATTTTCACACAGAAATAATTATGTATACCAGTTTACTTCATTTAGAAGTTAGTGTGTTATAATTATGGAAGAAATACAAGTTAATACATTAATGTTTACGTATGAGCTACTCTCCACGTTTAAAGAATTTATTTTCCTACAAAAGTGCCTTCTAACTTACATGTTTTTGAGGCCCTAAAGTACATCTGCCAGTCAAAATACAATACTTTTTAATTCTCATATTAATATTTCCTTGGGGAACTTTAGGAGGACAGCTATCAGAATGTGTGCTTTTTCCCACCTACAATATATATTTGAATACATATATATATGTGTGCACATAGCACTCATTACACAGACAAGCACTAAAACGTTCTATATTATTTAGTTGATAAGTTAACTATAATTTAAAACATGCATTTTTTAAATTTCCTGTTAAATAGGTTTAAGTCTAGTGCAGCGTTTAAGGCCTGATTTCAAACGGAAGTATTCTTCAATGTTCGAAGATGATACTGTGACAGAATACATCTACCACTGTAATGTGCAGACTCCAAGGTGAGGGTTAGGGTTCTCAGTTCACTGTGTGTGTGTGTTTGTTTTAGACTATTTTTTTAAAACTATTTATTTATTTATTTATTCATTTATTCATTCATTCTTTCATTCATTCATTCAAGACGGAGTTTCGCTCTTGTCACCCAGGCTGGAGGGCAATGGTGCAATCTTGACTCACCGCAACCTCCACATCCTGGGTTCAAGCGATTCTCCTGCCTCAGCCTCTCGAGTAGCTGGGATTACAGGCATGTGCCACCACGCCTGGCTAATTATTTTGTATTTTTAGTAGAGACGGGGTTTCTCCATGTTGGTCAGGCTGGTCTTGAACTTCTGACCCCAGGTGATCTGCCCACCTCTGCCTCCCAAAATGTTGGGATTACAGGCGTAAGCCACCGTGCCTGGCCTTTTTAAAAAATATATCAGTGGTCCAGAAGATTTTTATCAGTAGTTAAATAACTGAATTTAAAAGGACAAGTGTCTAATGCATTTTATTTTACTCATCTATTCTTAGAGTACCCACTGTATAAAACATTGTGCTGAGTTCTGATGGGGGATTAAGAAGTAAGATGTTTGCTCTTGCCTCAAAGTTCTTATGAATATGTTGAGAAAGTCTTGGTCGGGCATCTCCAAGAGATGGTTTGAGTTGAGAGTTGAAGAATTTCACATAAAGAAGTATTTCCCAAACTGAGTATGAATGTTTCAAAAAAAGAAAAGAGGGTGCTGGATTAAACAAAAGTAAATGATTGTCTATACTATGAATCCTCTTAGAACCTTTACTATACCGAAGGGTATTAAATCTCCCAAGTGAATGGGAGATGCTATGTAGTATTTTTCAAGTTCATTTGATGACTGTACTCCTGAACAACTCTAAAGATCTGTAGGTCAGCATTAGAAATGCAGCTGCAGAGGGTGAGCAGTAAGTGAGGGATTCTGCATGTATTTTGACAGTGATTACAAGAGAGAGAATGGGGCATAGTAGCAGAGGGAGCAAGAGGGCCAAATGTATTTTTTTAAAATATGACTTATGGATGTTGGGTGAAAAGTACCAGTGGAGAAAACAGAGCCTGACGATAGTGGGGGGCTAGGAGGAGGCCGAATGATAAGGCCCTAGAGTTTCTAGAAAGAGCATCAAGAATAGAGTGCAAAGATGAGAGCTGCAGTTCTCATGCTATGTTGTGTACTGGAATTATTGGGGGTGCTTGTTGAAATGTGACTCCTGAGGTTTATTTCTAAGACTAATACTGGCATTTCTGGGCTGCATCTCTAACAAATACTCTGGTGATTCTGTATAGGTGAGCCATGGAGCACACTTTAAGACAGAGAAGTGGTATCTCATCGTTTCTAAGACTGAGGTGTGGATGAAAGGCTAAGAGGCAAGATGCAGAGACAGCCTCCCTCCCTTTTATTTCCTCCCTCACTTTTGGCAGAAAATATGTACACCTACTTTATTAAAAAGATTGAGGCCATGGTAGCTATTTATAGATGTAGCTGTAGCCTCAGTCTTTTTAATAAAGTAGGTTAGAGGTTCTCTGCCAAGAGTGAGGGAGGCTAGAGGTTCAAGGTCTTCAAGAGATTGAGGTTTTGTGACTTGCTAGGCATTCAGGTCTGGTGGATTAGGTCTACACACTTCCAACAGTTTTTTTTAGGGGTCTGCCCCAGGAACATCATTCATTTTCCTGTGTGGTCTAAGTTTTACTCTTCACGTACTCTTTATTTCATGATTACATGTGTTCATGTAGTCCTAGTTTGTTACTTTTATTGTAGTGAGACTTGAATTCTTCATAAAAGGCAAGTTAGAATGATGTCTAGTTCTGTAAGAATAGCAGAAGGGGCCAGGCATGGTGACTCAACGCCTGTAATCCCAGCACTTTGGGAGGCCGAGACGGGCGGATCACAAGGTCAGGAGTTTTGAGACCAGCCTGACCAACATGGTGAAACCCCGTCTCTACTGAAAATACAAAAATTAGCTGGGCGTATTGGTGCGTGCCTGTAATCCCAGCTACTCAGGAGGCTGAGGCAGGAGAATTGCTTGAGCCCAGGAGGCAGAGGCTGCAGTGAACTGAGACTGTGCAGCTGCACTCCAGCCTAGGCAACAGAGCTAGACTCCATCTCAAAAAAAAAAAAAAAAAAAAAATAGCAGAAGTGTCAGCAAGATAGACCTATCTTGAGAGCTTGCAAGAGTATATTGTCTGAGTTTCTTCTTAACTTGGTAATGGTATTGGCATTGCAGGTGAAATGCTGGTGCCATGAACCTGGGGATAAGCCACCTTCTACATCAGTTTAAATAAGGATGAAAAAACATATTTTTAACTATCTCCACAATAAATAATTTAATGATAGAAAATTAGGGTTGTGCATTTTGGTTTACAAGAAAACTTTTTAAAAAATCAGCTGGAGTATACAACAGCCTTGCTTATCTAACAGTGATCTGTGAGATTTGTTCCTTACACTGTCTTGTAAATTATTTTCTATTTAAGCTGAGGTTTTTCTTAAGTGCTGGAAAAGCTAAATATGAATGTGTTTTGATAGAAGTGACAGTGCAATGCATACTCATTCCCAAAAATCATACATCGTGATTTTCTCCTTGCCGTTAAAGTGGTGAGACAGCTTTCAAGAATATGACTATTCCTTATGGATGGGCAAAAAGGCCAATGCTCCAGCGAATTGGTAAAATGCACCCTGACATTCCAGTTTCAGTGATCTTTGGCGCCCGTTCCTGCATAGATGGCAATTCTGGCACCAGCATCCAGTCCTTACGACCACATTCATATGTGAAGACAATAGTAAGTTGTGTGGCTTGATTTGGGTTTTTAGGTATAGGTGAGGTCCGTTTTATTATCTCCCTTAAAAGAATTTTTAGGTCATTCTCGTGTTGCAGGTCATCTGAGCTATACCTGCAGCCTCAGTCGGGGACCTGATACCACATGTGATGGGTGCAGGGTTTGGCCTGCACACTTCTTCATGTCCAAACCGTGAACTACCTTTCTGAGTGACTTTTCCTGTCCCTAGAGCATTAGAAGAGATGGACAGAGGGACTGGTCCAGTAGCACTTCAAGTAATTCCCACCTCACAAGGCAGCACACTGTCACTTTTTTCAGTTTCTCTGTTGGCACTTCTATTAGTGGTCAATTTAGTGTTTTTTGCATATTAAAATTTTATTGAGATTCCGTAGATTTTTCTATTCTCAGATCCTTTTAATGGATATACTTAATAGTTACTATAGATTATTGTTTTTTTTCACGTGTTTTATTTAAATATAGTGTCTCTCACTTTTATTACTAAGTGTCTTTGCTTATATATCATTCTGTTTTATTAAATGCTTTTACTCACTAACTGTCTGAATGCTTTTCCTTATCCAGGCTATTCTTGGGGCGGGACATTATGTATATGCAGATCAACCAGAAGAATTCAACCAGAAAGTAAAGGAGATCTGCGACACTGTGGACTCTGATTGAAGCTCTGATGGGAAAACCTGGTGACTGATAGAGTTGTTCAGCACTAATTCATAGTCTGTGATGAAGAGTAATGGATACAACACAGAACCAGGCAGCCTTCTTGACTATACTTTGCACATGTTTTCTTTAGGAATTCGCTCGCACATTTAAACCAGTTAGTGCCTTCTGGAAGAATGGCTTTCCTTTCTCCTACACAAAATTGAAATATACAAGTCTCTAAATTTAATACCTTTAAATAAAAGGTTATTTGTCCCTCTGATGTACTGAAAAACTGTAATTTTTCAGCTGAAAATTTTTTAATCTAACTTTGCTAGTTATTTTTATATTGCAATCTATATTACCAATTTAGGAAGTGATTTCTGAGTCTCTTACACTGTAAAGGTGCACTTTATTTTCTTTGTCTTCCCCATCATGTATTTATTGTGTCTTGATAACTGATATTAATCTAAATGCAGTGTGTTTTTTTGTAAAAATTTGTCAGTTATTTAGAATATTTCACTTTGTTTTTGAAACGGAGTGACAAGGCAGATTTTTGGTTAAAGGACGGGAGTTGATCACTATCATTACTTTTTCTAGTTTACCTCTTTTTTATATTTAAGGCTGCTAAGCCATGTTCAGCATTTTAAATGTGGTCTATCCTGACATACACAGTGTATAACAACATAACTCCTTGGAACCTCCTATGTGTGGTATAATTCTACACTTCCAAGGAACATGACTTCAATACTTCAGTGATTCAGGTACTGAAAAGCCTTAGCTAAAAGGCTGTTCTTTGTTTCCCCCTTTCATACTATTCTTTTCCATGACCCAGAATGCAGCAAATGAAACAGATTTCTTCTCTTAAGGGGATATTAAGACTGTTACTTCCTAGTAAGCCAAGTAATACCATATTTTTATTAACATCTAACTTTTGTAGATGGGTGCTAAAATTGCATACATTTTAACCACTAAAATAGAAAAACAAGTGGTGCTATTATGTCTCATGGCACCAGAAATGAGGTAGCACTTGGGTTTGTTGTTGTTGTTTATTAAGAGTATTGTGTTAATTAAATCATTACATACTTGAAGTTATATTACAAAAATTCTAGAAGGTTGATTGAACTATATTTTTAGGAACTACCATCAAGTGTATCATTTTCTTGCAGTTTTAAAATGAGGAAAACTTCTTTGAAACTGTGAAATGCTCCATGTGGTAACTGGCTACTGAGAAAACCCTTCACCAAAAAAATAAATAAAAATTGAATAGGATTGTCATCAAGAAGGCATCTTTCGCTAACGTTGCTTGTCTAGGAGAAAGGTAGCTATGTAAATAAAAACAGTGAACTAGAGCAAATAGTGGTTTAATGGTTTTGTTACTGCATTTTTAAAATGGTTAATTAGGGAATTTGTAGTTGTTAGGAAATGTAAGGTTGTGTCACTGTTGATTAACTGCCAGAAAGACTGAATGTTCTATTTTCAACATTTCTCCCCTACAAAAGAATAGACAAATTATACTGAAGCATGATATAAACATCTTCCCAATGAACAATTTGTCTCACTTGTCAGATTAACTAGGTTAGTGCAGGAAGCAGCATGAGCGCCAAGATGTGTTGTCTTGATTTCTCTACCTTAAGAACAATAATAGTCTTTTTAGTTAGTATTTTGGATGGCCAGGTTTCAAACCTGTATGTGGTACAAATAATTTGGGTAATATTTTTGTATTTTTGTTTTACACACTCTCTAATCTCAATTATCCTTTGCTGGGAGAATGACAGGTTTCACTTATACAGGAAGGTTTTTGCACAGGAAATTTGGTCCCAGCCCTTGGAAGGAAGAAGTTCCTTGGTTTACTTAGTGAATGGAGTTTCTGGCCACAGATGTGCCAAGTGATTCAAGAAAGATATACCCGAATATCAAGTGATAATTTATTTTCCTACAGACTGAATTTGCTTTATTTGAAAGATGTTGTAGCTCTTTTTAAAGTTAGATTTTACCCTGAGGTGTAGTATATGTAATTTTGTGAAGATTGAGCTAGAAGGGAAGTTCACAATCCTCACATTTAAAAAAATATAGTGGGTGCTAAATGTTTTCTTAAAAATCTATTACAGAATTTGATCTTTGTTATGCACAGCATACTTTTATTTTACAGAATAAATTTTCCTGTGATAGTCACAACAAGACAGCTGTATATTTTCTTGAGTCTTTTGTATGGACCAGTCTCTGTATAATAGTTAACTACAGGACCGTGGATCCAGCAAATGTTCAGTAAATGCTGCTGTTGTTCTTAGGGAAGGCTACTCTGGGTGTTGTGGCCGCCATACATGGCTTTACCTGTGTCCATGCATTCCCTTAAGATGACTTCTGTTTTCTTCTTTTTTCTTCTAATTAAAAAAAAAAAAAAAAAGCCTTGCCTAAGGTTGGTTTTAGAATATGATTTGCAGAACACTTTTGAAATGTCTTCATTCATATATATAATATATATTTATATTTAAAGGGCCATACGCAATTTCAGTAAAACAAGAAGTACTGGAAAGAATAAACAAAAATAGCCAGAAGATGCCTAGAAAAGTACAGTGTGGAAGGAGGGATAACCCTATTAAATATTATAACACAATGTTTACAATATGAGAAAGTCTAGGAATTTAGTACATGATAAAGGAAGCGTCTCATTCAGAGAAAAAGGCTTTAAAAATGGTGTTGAGACAAGTGTGGTTAACCATTTGGAAAAAAAATAAAATTGAATTGATTTCTCACAGGGTACACAGGATGAAATCTGAATAGAACAAAGACCCAATTTTTAAAATGAAACCCTCTTTCTAACTAGAAGAAAACGTAGATGAATTATTGTATAATCTGACAGTGAGAAAAACTTTCCTAGGACTGAAAATTCAGAAGCAATAAAAAGAGAAGTCTGTAGAAGAATTTTCAGCCAGATGGAGTGACTCATGCCTATAATCCCAGCATTTTGGGAGGCTGAGGCAGAAGGACTGCTTAAGACCAGGAATTTAAAACCAACCTGGGCAACCTAGTAGGACTGGCTCTACAAAAAAAAAAAAAAAAAAAAAAATTAAGTACCTGGGCGAGTTCCACCTACTTGGGAGGCTGAGGTAGGAGGACTGTGAGCCCAGGAGTGTGAGGATGCAGTAAGCCACTGCACTCCAGCCTGGGTGACAGAGAAGAAAAAAGATTTTTTTGGATAGCTGAAAATATTTGCAGCATTTATCACAGAGGGCTAATTGTAGCCCTATATATGAAGGATTTTAAACTTTGAGAAGAACCTGAAGAATAGGCAAAAGGATATGAACAGACAGTTCACGGAAAATAAAATGCAAATGGTCTTTAAACATATGAGGATCTGCATAAAAAGACAAATGCAAAATAAAATAAAATAGTGGAAATACCTTTCTTACCTGTCAGATTGGGGAAAATCCAAGTTAGGCAATGCACTCTGTTGAGACAATAGGGAAACAGGCACTCCAAAAAGTACAAATCCTTGTGGATGGTATTTGTTAACTAGCAAAATTAAACAAGTATATCCTTCAACCTGGCAGACCCAGTTCTAAGAATCCATATGAGATGCACTTGCAAGAATATGAAATGGTATATGCACAAAGATCTTGATTACAGCACTGTTTCTAACGGCCACAGACTAGAAGCCAGCCAAATCTCCATTGATAGGGAATTGATGGAAGGAACTAGGGTATATCTATACAATGGAATACTACACAGCTGTAGAAAGGACTGCAAACTATTTTTGTAGTTCTGGTCTGGAGAAATCTCCAGAATATAGGAAATGAAAAATGTACAGAAGAGAACGTATGGTGTGCTATCTGTTGTATAACGAAGAGACAAATGGAAAAAATATGTATTTGCTTTTTTTTGTAAAGCAATAGAATTAGTTATACCAATAACTAATAAAGTGATCCCCTTGTTGGTGGTAGGGAGCTAGACAAGGATGGCAACTATTTCTGTATCTTACATACCTTTTACTTTGAGGCCCTGTCAATGTTTTGTATAATAAACATTTTTTGAAAAGGCAACTCTTAAAACTAAAACAAACTTAACAGTCTGTCAAGTTGGTCGTATAGCCCCACAGAAGAATTACTTCAAGTGACTTGAAAGCCTAGTATTTTGTCTGTACCTTGCTAATGGAATATATCCTACAGACCAAACAACCACAAATAAATCTTAAACTGCATTCTGTAGTTTTATTTTTAGCAATGATATTGGTAGTGTCATTTGGGTATTTATGTGTGTTAAAACAAATATTTACTTGAGTCATTGGAATCCAGAGCCAAGATTTTCAGCAGAGGAGAAAAGAGACACAAGAATATAATAAAGAATCGTATGATTTATTTTTATTTCTGAAAAATACATATTGCATAGCTTTGTTCACTGAAAAGGCCTAGAAGTAATCACAGCTCAATAGTAAGGCCCGCCCTCGTACCCAGACTGTCCCACTAAAAGGGGGCAGGCAGAGGACAAGATGAGTCTGTAATATTTTGTGTCAGAAAGCAAGGCAGCAGACAGAGTAAGGTCATGTCAAAAGGACCCAGGAGCTAACTTGAAGGGGTTTCCATTGGCCAAAGATGGGTTAAATGTGAGCATCAGAAAGAATAATGGGTTGAAACATGAAATATATAAAACGGCCGTGAGATCATCATGCTATTTTAAAAACTAATTGGTCACTTTTGGAGGTTACTAGGGCACCAATTCAATATTTTGAAAATTGTTCATGGGAAAAATGAGTCATTTATCTCAACTTCTTTGTGTATCAAGTTACTCTGATAAGGGAAAGTTCTTCGTGTAAGAATCATAGGTAAATATGAGAGGAATAAGATTAGGAAATCACCATTTTGCCACCTCTAATGAAGGAACAGATCCAGCTGCTAAAAGCATGAACTAAAAAGTTGATGAGAAGCATTTATTTGGTGGCTTAGGTTCATAACATCTGAACCCGATGTTCAATCTTAGTATTACTGAAAAAGGAACAATGAGACATGCTTCTGTTGTGTTGCAATGGCAAGAACCCAACACACTATGTTGAATTATGATGAATTACTGCCTAAGACAAATGAAATTGAATGTGAATCTAATCAAGCCTCTACATCTAATAAGTAAAAACACACAGGAGATTGAAAAGCACATTAATATGCTAAATCTAGAATGTGGGAAATTCCATAGGACAAAAATTCCAGTTTCTTCAAATTGAAGCTGCAAAATAAAAGTGTTAGTAGGACTTTAAGACTTAGAGAAACTTAAAGAACCTTGTTTGGATCTTTATTTGAACAAAACAAAAAGACATTTTTGAAGCAATTAGAGAAGAGTTTATAATGGACTGGGTATCAGATGATATTAAGGAGTTACTAATTTTATTGAGTGAAATAATAGTATAGTGACTTTTTTTTTAAAAGCCCTTACCTTTAGAGGTACATATTGTAGTATTCATGGTTGAGATTTTAACTAGGATTTACCTGGAAATACTCCAGGAGAAAAAGTCAGTTGTCAGAAAATAGATAAAATGAGCAGAATGTTATGTTGATGCTGGGTGACAGACACACAGGGGCTTACGTAGGGTCTATTCTATTTCTTCTACTTGTATGCATGTTTAGAATTTCCATAGTAGAACTTTAAAGAATAAAAAATAGGAAAAGAGATTGGATAATGCCAGTATGGATAACTCTTTTTAGGCATAAAGAAAGCAGAAAGTAGGTAATAGCTGGAGGGAACCCTGTGAATAACCCAGCAGAAAGCGAGAAAACATGATGCAGGAGAGCACAGTTAGGGTGATGTATCAGCAAGGCTAAGGGCAAATAGGAACTCTCATATACTGTCGGTGGGCTGTAATAGGTACAACCCCTTTGACAAGTCATTTCGCAATACTGTATATGGCAAAATTGTTAAGTGCTTCACACCACTGACAGCAATTTTGTTTCCAAGTTTCTATCCCACAGATACTCCAGCTTCAATATGCAAAGACATCTACAAGATGTTCATTGCAATATGGTAATATTAGAAGTCACAAATCAAACATATAACTGATTAAATTATGCTACATTCATATGCTGGAGTACTATGCAGCCTTAAAGATTGAGGTAGATCTCTATATAAGTGGCAATGTGGAAAATTTCCAAAATATCCTTAATGGAAAACAAAACTACCAAAATGCAGAATATTTCTTGTATATATCCACACACATATGTAAATATATACATGCATACAGAATAGTGTGTCTACAAAGTTATATAAAGATGTACTTAACACACACACACATATATATGTATAGACGTTTTGAGGAGGATAAATATATACATGGGTTTGTCAACAGTGGTTGGCTTTGGAGAAGGACAATTCCTGTTGGACATGCTTTTGTAAATGTTGGATCCTTATATATTCATTATATTTTAAGGAAGACTGTAAAATATAGAAAAATCTTGGTTAGTATAAAATAGGTAAGAAAATAAAAGGTCTTACTATGCTGTTGTGTGTGTGTGGATGTGCAGATCCAGATTAGGGGAAGTAGGACAGGTGTTGAATGTATGGCAGGTTGTGAGTCTCCGTAATTTAAGTATTGGAAATAGAGCTATAAAGCTGTAACTGGTCTGTCTCTTCTCCCTAACTAAGAAACACAATCCCAATGCAAAACTGCCCTTTTTATTTGTCCTTTTGCTTAAACTTGTTGAAAGGGGCAACTGAATTAGAATATATACTTCTCTATATCTCTCCGTATATTAAGCTCTGCCTGTCTGTCTCTTGCCATCTCATATGCACCATTATATCTCTCCTGCTGTTTTCTCTAAAATAATTCCTTAATTTTTAAAAATGTTATATTAAGTTAGAACTAGTTAGCGTTTATTTGCCTGTTTGCTGTCTGTAGCCTGGCTTAATTAGATTAGCTCTGAGATTTAAAAATTTAAAACATTCTTACCAAGTAGTTTTCTAAGTGACATGGACAAGGAATGTTATTCTACCATGTATTTTAATCCTTAAAAAATGTTCTATATGTTCACTTAAAGAGTAGAAGGTTTCCATAAGGTGCCTATCGTTTGAAAATTTAGAATAACCCAATCCTACTTTTTAAAAAATTAAAATATTGTATTCATCTGTGAGAGGGGTCACTTGGCTAACAGATGTGAAGGCTGAGAGTTCTTAAGCTGGTTTGCCACATTGTATGATTCTGGACAGTGTCTCCAGGACAGGTCTGAAAACCTGAACAACTTGCCTGTCTCCTCCTTCAAAGAAATAGAAATATTAGTCACAATGACCAGGGTGGGAGACAAGTGCATTGTTTATCAGGTTCATTAAGGGCTATTTCCTAGTTTTTTTGTTTGTTTGTTTTGTTTTTGTTTTTTGAGATGGAGTCTCGTTCTGTCGCCCAGGCTGGAGTGCAGTGGCGTGATCTCGGCTCACTGCAAGCTCCGCCTCCTGGGTTCACGCCATTCTCCCGCCTCAGCCTCCCAAGTAGCTGGGACTATAGGCGCCGACCACCACGCTCAGCTAATTTTTGTATTTTTAGTAGAGACAGGGTTTCACCGTGTTAGCCAGGACAGTCTCAATCTCCTGACCTCGTGATCCGCCCACCTCAGCCTCCCAAAGTGCTGGGATTACAGGTGAGAGCCACTGCACCAGGCCTGTTTCCTAGTTTTTAACCTGCGAATGTTTTTATGATTGGAAGTCACAGCAATGGAAATGATGAAATGTTGAGACCAAGATACCAGACACGAATGACTGGTATTTCACCTTCCTATGCCAACCAGCTTACCATATTTCTGTCGGGACTTAGGAATGTCCCAACCGATCTTTAACATATGTCTGTTCAAGACTTGAAAATGCTGTTTTCCATGGGGTGGGAGGGGCACCAGGGTCAGGGATATGATATGGAGAGAAAAAGATGGCAGAAGAGGGAAGCCAGGCATTGAGGACAACACCATGAAAGGACTGGACTCTCATGCTGGCCTGCAGGAGACTGCTGAGGGACAGCTGTCCTGTCTGTATGGCCTCTTCCTTATCAAAGTTTCAGTGATGATCTGAAGGAGGGAGCATCTTTGTGATGCAGAATGACCTCTTAGCTTCACTTGGCCAGCACCAAAGATGCCAGCAACTGACAGCCAAAATCAGAACACCACACCCTCAAGTGCAGCCTGTTTCGGCAAACATCTGAGCATGAGATGTGGATTGTACCGACTCACAGAGCATTGAGGCTCAAACTCTAGTGTGCCTGAGTCATCAAGGCTGCTTGTTGCAAATGCAGACTTGAGGCACTACCCCCAAGAGATTCTAATTCTGCAGATGTGTGGGTGGGGCCTGGGAATCTACATTTTAACAAGCACTCCCGTCCTCAGTATCTGACACAGGAGTGTTCAGTTGTTTTGTGGTTTATCGGGCAGTTCATTTGGTCGGAGTTTAACTACATATGCTGTCTTTTGGTGGCACTTGAACTCTCAGTTTAATTATTAATACTTTATCCTTAGCTGCAGAAATTTGGGGAGAGATTATATCCAGATTTTGGGGCGCCCTGTCTGGCTCCCCTTTCCAGGACTCCTCCCTCATTTTGCAGTGGTTGTGGCTGCCCTGAACTCTGCATTCTGGTTCTTGAAGCCAGGAGGGCTGTTGGTTTTCTACCACAGCTCTCCCCACCTTGGAACCCTGAGTTGCCTTCCCTCGGACTGAAAGCTGTAAAAATGCTGGTTTCTATTTCAAATGTTAACTCCCTTCCTGAATCTCTTTGCTTGTGTTCATTCTCTAGTGTCTTCAGGTAGTGGTTTCTTGATATTGTCCACTTTATAGTTATCAGCAGGTGGGTTAGTCCCCATTGGACCTTATTCTACTGTACTGGAAGCAGAACTCCTGGATCACAGACTTTGAGAATCAGTCTTTTCCAGTGTCCCTCAAGACTTGGCTAGGTGGAAGTTTACCATGCTGAAAGAATGCTTACATTTATTTCTGTACTTTACCATCAGCCTTCTGTGGCCACATCTAGCAATCTATAGATATTTCACTTTACTCTAGAAATGTAAATGAGAATTAGCTGATACAGGAAAAAATGGTGTTGTATTTGTACTACTGTTTTTTTGTTTTTTTTTTTTGAGACAGAGTTTCGCTCTTGTTGCCAAGGCTGGAGTGCAATATGCAATCTTAGCTCACTGCAACCTCCAGCTCCCGGGTTCAAGCAGTTCTCCTGCTTCCACCTCCCTAGTAGCTGGGGTTACAGGCATGTGCCACCACGCCTGGCTAATTTTTGTATTTTTAGAAGAAACAGGGTTTTGCCATGTTGATCAGGCTGGTCTTGAACTCCTGACCTCAGGTAATCAGCCCGCCTTGGCCTCCCAAAGTGCTGGTATTACAGGCGTGAGCCACCACACCTGGCCATATTTGTACTACTTTTAAAGAATGAGGCCCCAAATGTAGCTGGAATGAAAATGTTGTTAGCAATCAGCATCTTGTCTGGAAACCACCATTTCTGTCTCATCTATGAGACAGCTTCCTTGTAAGCCCTTCTCTCTTTGACTTTTGCTGACCTCACAGGACTTGCTCTGCCCACCAGTGGCTCCAGAGCTTGCAACATTTTGTTGGCCCATTGTTCCTGAGGACTCGGTCCTCTCTGGGATTGAATTCATATTTATGGTTGGAGCCATGCTGATTCATTGTAATCTAATAGCCCTAGTGCTGTGCTGAAAATTTTTGCTGTGCCAACAAAAGCAACATGGCGAAATTCTTGAAAAATGCCAAATTCTCTTAAATTGGGAAAATTAGTGTTCTAACAAATTCAGATAGTAAAGTACCCTAATATTCTGCATCACTCAAAATGCCAGGGCAGCAACTACGGGATGAGATTGATGAACAAGTCAGCAACAATCTTGAGTGATGAGTGTTTTTAAACTTCTACATTGCTGTTGAAAACTATTCATGGTTCCCTAAAGCTAACCCATAAATAACTCTTTAAGAGGTGATGTTCCCGATATGCTTCCTCCACACCTCCACTCTCCAAAAAATGATAAAGGAGGAATTTGGAAATAATGAGATGACACGAATCAGGGGCTTATTTACTACCCAGAGACTGATGAAGTGGAACCTGGAATTCTGATCATTACTGTTCTGTGACTGTTAATTACCGCTGTGATGTCTGCCTCACTGTTCATTAATCTTTGACCGTGGGGACAGGAGCCAACCATTAAGTAAATCAGGTATCACACACATACCTATTAAGCAACCTCCACTAACAGAGATAGATCTGAGAACTAAGGAGGAAAGAACAAGGCCTGAGCGCCTAGAGTGGACACCAGTGAGCCTTACACATAAAGCCTGCGCACTTCCTGGTTGCCAGAAAGACGCAGAGGCCCTCCCTCAGCATTTAAGCAGTGGGCATTCTCACTGCACTTCCAAATTGCTCTTTTTAATCTGCTGAGTGAATTAGAATCCCATGTAAAAGTAAGGATTTCCTGGTTTCTAACATGTTTGCTGGGAGAGAGACTTAGCAAGGAGTAAAAAAGAATAAGCTGGTGTATTTTCAAATATGAGCTTTTAAAGTTTTTGTGGTGACTCTAACCGTAACAGCCTGAGACAGAGCTCCCAGGAGATCCTTCCTTGTGGAAAAGCAGTAGTTCTCCTCCCCAGAAAGGACTGGGGTCAAAGGATGCACAACAGTAGCGACCTCATGGTGAGGTTGGCAGAGAATACACGATGGGGAGCTTGATGTGTGAGAAGTGGATAGAAGGTCATCTTGGATGATTGGAGGACAACAACATCCCGCAGACGACGACAGGGAAAGCACAGTACTTTTACAAAAGGCTCCGCAAATATCTCATCCTTACCATCTGTTCTTTGTACCTTATAAGATTTTGGATTTCATCCTAAGGGTAACATGCATTTATGGGGAGACTGAGGGATAGGACTGGATAGATTTGAGATACATCTCCAAAAACCATTTTACCAAAGAGAAAAATGAAGCCCAGAGAGGTTAAGTGACTTGCCCAGGATCATACAGCTAATGAGTAGTCAGGAAAATATTCCCTTTAGAGTTCTTTTTATTTGTATTTCTTTCTTCATAGTGTTGCCAAATGTAAATAATACTGTAGGGTTGGCTTGCCATGTGTTGGAGTGGGCAGGATCTTTGGTGTGACAAAGGTAGATAATTTGTCTAGCCAAGTTTTGAGATATCACAAAGCTACCAGTGCCTTAGCCAGGCAGAAGGTATATTCAAAATAATTACAAGTTGCTCTATGATAGAAGGTGCTCAAATAAGTGTTAGTATAGGCCAGCACTGTATTCTATGCTACTGTGATTCCAGAAATGAAAATTAGTAAGGTGTAGACTCCTTTCTACTGGGTCGTAAGCTATTTAGGAGTCTATTTCTGTCTATGGTTCCTTTGTGTGCTCTGGTTAACTATACTGCAAAGTAAACATATTGTATTGTTGCAGAGGGAGAGAGATTGCATCTGGCCTGGGAGATCAGGAAAGCTGAAGCAGGAGGTGGCATTTGAAATGAAATACTTAGAAGCTGGTGATTAAATTCTGTTCATCCTTTATAAGAAATGACATTTATGGAACACTTATTGGATGCTTTGAGCTTTGCAACAATCTTTCATTTAATCCTTCTAACAACTCAATGGGAAAGGTACACTTATTTCACAGAGGAGGAACCAAAGGCTCAGTTAACTTATTGGAGCAATGCCATTGGTGCCACACCTGGATGGCCTTGCTGGGCCAGCTTCTCTTGGTGTTGGCTGCCACCTAGTTCACACCAGCCTTCTCCTGAGGAATGCTCTTGGCTGCTGAGAGCACTCATACCTGGAGAAGTAATCTGGAAGGGAAAGTCAAGGAAACCTTGCTGACTAAGTAGAAAATACGAAAAACACTGGTGAGAGACTTTGGACTTCCTGGATCTATCTTCCATCTAATAGATATTCCAGAAAGAGAGACTTTAAGGTTTTCTTTTTTGTTTTAATGGAGAATAGAAAATAATCCCCCCCCCCTTTTTTTTTGAGACGGGATCTTCCCCTGTCTCTGAGGCTGGAATACGGTGGTGCGATCAAAGCTGACTGCAGACTTGAACTCCTAGGCTCATCATGAAATCTTCCCTCAGCCTCCTGAGTAGCTAGGACCATAGGCACATGTCACCACATCTGGCTAGTTTTTCTTACTTTTTGGAGAAATGAAGTCTTGCTATCTTACCCAGGCTGGTCTTGAACTCTTGAGCTTAATGATTCTCCTGTCTCAGCCTCCCAAAATGTTGGGATTACAGGCATGAGCCACTGCACCTGGCCTAATCCATTTGTTTGGTTTTTTTTGTTTTTTGTTTGTTTGTTTGTTTTTGAGACGGAGTTTCACTCTTATTGCCCAGGCTGGAGTGCAATGGCACAATCTCGGCTCACTGCAACCTCTGCCTCCCAGGTTCAAGCAATTCTCCTGCCTCAGCCTCCCTAGTAGCTGGGATTATAGGCATGTGCCACTACGCCCAGCTAAATTTGTATTTTTAGTAGAGACAGTGTTTCTCCATGTTGGTCAGGCTGGTCTCGAACCCCCAACCTCAGGTGATCACCCGCCTCAGCCTCCCAAAGTGCTGGGATTACAGGCGTGAGCCACCACGCCCGCCCTGTTTGTTTTTTTTTTTTGAGATGGAGTCTCGCTCTGTCGCCCAGGCTGGAGTGCAGTGGAGCAATCTCGGCTCACTGCAACCTCTGCCTCCTGGGTTCAAGCAATTCTCCTGCCTCAGCCTCCTGAGTAGCTGCGACTACAGGTGCGTGCCAACACGCCTGGCTAATTTTTTGTATTTTTTTTTTTTTTTTTTTGAGACAGAGTCTTGCTGTCGCCCAGGCTGGAGTGCAGTGGCAGGATCTCGGCTCACTGCAGGCTCCGCCCCCCGGGATTCGCACCATTCTCCTGCCTCAGCCTCCTGAGTAGCTGGGACTACAGGTGCCCGCCACCTCGCCCGGCTAATTTTTTGTATTTTTAGTAGAGACGGGGTTTCACCGTGTTAGCCAGGATGATCTCGATCTCCTGACCTCGTGATCCGCCCGCCTGGGCCTCCCAAAGTGCTGGGATTACAGGCGTGAGCCACCGCAAACGGCCTAATTTTTTATTTTTAATAGAGACAGGGTTTCACCATGTTAGCCACGATGGTCTCGATCTCCTGACTTCGTGATCCACCTGCCTCGGACTCCCAAAGTGCTGGGATTACAGGCGTGAGCCACTGCGCCCGGCCCTAATCCATTTTTTTAAAGTGAATTTCCTTGTGGCCCCAGGTGGTGAGCAACAATAGTGGGAGAAAGTTCACACACACATATCACCTAGTATAATTTCAGCCTCCTAAGAATTCCAAGGATACTTGGCTAAAGCTAAGGTGAAAATTCTACACATTGCCAGAGGAGATATAGAAAGTTTCAACAGACTGGCACTCAGTGGTTTATCTTCCAAATGGGAACTGTCTACATACAAAGTTCTAAATTTTTATGAAGGAAAATGATTTTGAATTTAGAATTCTATATTCTGTTTACTATCATTAAGAGTGAGAACAAAATAACAGTGTTCTTGAACATGCAAACACTCAGACAACACTGCATACATAATTTTGGGGGCCCAATGCATAATAAAAGCGTGGGGCTGCTTGTTGAAAGATTAAGAATTTGGGCCGGGCGCGGTGGCTCACACCTGTAATCCCAGCAGTTTGGGCCAAGGCGGAAGGATCACCTGAGGTTGGGAGTTCACAACCAACCTGACCAACATGGAGAAACCCCGTCTCTACTAAAAATACAAAAATTAGCTGGGCGTGGTGGCGCATGCCTGTAATCCCAGCTACTCAGGAGGCTGAAGCAGGAGAATCGCTTGAACCCGGGAGGCAGAGGTTGTGGTGAGCCGAGATCGTGCCATTGCACTCCAGTCTAGGTAACAAGAGTGAAACTCCATCTCAATCAATCAATCAATCAATCAATAAACAAATAAAAATTAAAAATTAAGAATTTCAGGATGGCAACTGCAGAGCATTAAAGTAAGTGTGGAACCCCTCTGAATGCAGAGCCCTGTGCAGTTGCACAGCTCACGTGCCCAGGAAGCTGAGAAAACT
This sequence comes from Hylobates moloch, assembly GCF_009828535.3. NCBI lineage: Eukaryota > Metazoa > Chordata > Mammalia > Primates > Hylobatidae > Hylobates > Hylobates moloch. The sequence continues at coordinate 85,585,321 of NW_026652283.1, read as the reverse complement.
CACCACCCATGAAGTCTTCTGGAAAAAAGAAAGCATTTAATTCAAAAAAGGGGTGGGTGCAAGATAAAACAAAAAACGATACCAGTAAAACATAAAAAAATGATTGTCTTTAATATTCTTTATGAAGCTTAATGATTTTTAGAATACCATTAAGAATAGAGGGGAGGGCTTGGCACGGTGGCTCATGCCTGTAATTCCAGCACTGTGAAGGCCGAGGCGGGTGGATGACTTGAGATCAAGAGTTCAAGACCAGCCTGGCCAACATGATGAAACCTTGTCTCTACTAAAAATACAAAAATTAGCTGGCAGGGTGGCATGTGCCTGTAATTGCAGCTACTTGGGAGGCTGAGGCAGGAGAATTGCTTGAACCTGGGAGTTGGAGATTGCAGTGAACTGAGATTGCACCACTGCACTCCAGCCTGGGTGAGGAAGCAAAATCTGTGTCTCAAAACAAAAACAAAAACAAACAAACAAAAAAGAATAGAGGGGAGATGTGTACTTAAAAATCATACACATTAAAATTTGATAATTTCAACAACATAAAAGAGACGGTCAAGAGGTAAGAGAAAAGTAAAATGCAAGCTTAAAGTCTTATTAGACTCGGGCAGGGGATGTTTAAATACTGATTAATTAGAACAAATTGTATTTTTAAAAATTGATTTTAAATATGTAAAGGTAAGCACAATATTTGAAGGTAGCTGCAAAATTAGTGACTTACGGCAACACACATTTATAATCTCATGGTTTCTGCTGATCAAGAATTCAGGCATGGCTGAGCTAGGTCCTCTGCTTCAAGATCTTTGCATGGCCACAGTCAAGATGGTAGCCAGGGCTGGGGTCTCAAGGCTGGAGTCAAGGCAATGGCCAGGGCTGGGCTCCCTCTTTGAGTGAGGAAGGACATGCTTTCCAAGCTCATGTGGTTGTTGGTGGGATTTGGTTCCCTCCAGCTGATGGATTGAGGGCCTTAGTTGGTAGCTGTCCATCTGCTGAAGGCCGCCTTCGGTTTGTTTCCATGTGAACCTCCTCAACATGGCCACTTCCTTCAATAAAGCATGTAAACCAAGAAGGCAGTGGAGAGTCTAACAAGACAGCAGTTACAACCTTGTGCAATGTAATCATGGAAGTGACATCCCGTGGTCTTTGCTGGATTCTGACGGTTAGAAGGAAGTCACAGGTTTCATCCACACTCAGGAGCAGGGGAACTCACAAGGGTGTGAGCACCAGGAGGCTGGGATCCCTGGGGGCTGTCTTAGAGCTTACTCACTACCACGCTCATTCATAATAAGGCCTGTCAGACAAGGGAGACTTGGTCATACGCCTGAGTTATATAAAGCCTCATCCAGTCTCCCTATGGTTGACGAGGTGTCTTGCTCATAAGCGTCAGTACCTGGTGTCAGGTGCTCTCATATAATCAATCACTATTTGTTGAATGAACATATGAATTGCTACAAATAAAAGCAGTTTTGAAAAAACAGTTTGGCACCATTAACAGGTTGTTTTTAATTTGCATTGTAAAATGGGTTTGGCAGTTTTGCATATTAAAAGGTCAAAATGTATGCCATGAAAGATAAAACAAGAGCTTAAACATTCCAGAACAAAATTTTCCACAGGACGCCCTTGTGTTTGCCTTTCACATCTGGATTGTTGTCATAGTCCTGCCATCCGCAGCAATTTACATTTGAGTCACATTTCTCTCTTGAGGAGTAAATATAGTACAGTACTTCCCTTTAAATGTCCTTTACTCAAGGAGAAAAACGTATTTTTTCAAGGAGAAAAACATATTTTCACAACCATCCTGGCATAAATTTTAAAATCTTTGTGCAAATGGGTGATGATTGCATCATGTTAGGTCCCTCAGAGAATGTCTTTAAGATGACATGATTGAGAATTGATTCATTAACACCGTTACTATTTTTTCAGAGCTCATTCCGCAAAACCATGTCTGAGAGCCAGGAAGTCTGGATTCTTGTCTCAGTGCCCCAACCAATGAGCTGAGTGGCCTTGGCAAGTCACCCAGTCTGCACCAGTTTTCTTGTCTGTGGAATGCTGAGCTTGGATGAATAGTAATTCAGGGATCTCTCCCTCTGAAGTGTGCTTTCCGGTGACCATGAATGGATGCTGTCAGTAGATGCCTTGGTGCTCTTTACGGGACTGGTGCAAGTACCCCCAACTGTCAGGAAGGTGTCCCCTAGTGGCTCATAGCTGTCTCCTCTGCAGAATTGCCCTTGGCCAAACAGGTGCTTCCTCACCTGGGAGATCACACCCCTGCAGCCAGTGATTGACTGACACGTGGGTGCAGAAAGCCTGCCCTCTTGCCTCCAGGTAGGACCCAGTCTGTGGTGCAATTCATGCTCCTGGGCACCTGTGGGACTGGCTGAAGTTAGACTTTAGATTAAACTACATCCTTAGTTAGCTCTTTCCCTCACTCCAGCCTATTTCTGTCTCCTCGCTTTTCTTGAGAGCCCCCAAAACCCAATATACAAGAATTCTTTTCTTAGGCTCTGCTACTAGAGACCATGATCCAAGAAAGTCACCTTATAAGGAAGGGCTTATGGGTATGGGATTTCTTGAATTTTCCGGAGGGTGTAAGGTCATCATGAAAATAGGGGAGGGTGAGGTGTAAAAACAGAGAGGAAGCCTTAAATCAGGGATGTCCAATCTTTTGGCTTCCCTGGGTCACGCTAGAAGAAGGATTATTATTTTGGGCTACACATAAAATACACTAACGATATCTGATGAGCTAAAATAAAAATGCAAAAAAATCTAATAATGCTTTAAGAAGGTTTACAAATTTGTTTTGGGCTGTATTCAAAGTCATCCTGGGCTGAATGTGACCTGCAGCCATGGATTGGACAAGCTTGCCTTAAACTAAAGCACTGGATATATTTGAATAAATACGCAGTCTTTAGTTTCTAGAAAATTTAGTTTGCATTTGATGTGATGCTGAAACCTCTAAGTAGAAACACCTGCTCATGTCTGGCCCAGAGTGAGTACTCACTGAATAATTATTGAATCAAATCATGCTGAATTTCTAAAATGGGGCCTAGAATTCCTGAAGGTGTTTGATTGTAGGAGAGAAGAGTTTGCAGACACAAAGGAGAGAAAGTATTAGGTTGGTGCAAAAGTAAATGCGGTTTTGGCCATTACTTTTAACCCCCTGGGCTGAGGGCTCACTCTGTCCCAACTCCTCTAGGAAGTATGATGGAGATCAGGACCAGGGAAAGGCAATGATCTGAGGTCAATCTTAGCAGGTATGTCTAGACCACAGGTGCCAGCATTCTGGTGGGTTTGGAAATCCCTCTTCTCTACCCCCAGCCACCTCCCACCGTGCTGGTAAACTTGATGGAGGAGGCAGCTCCCTGCTCTCAGCAGCTTTCCTGGGTCCAGCTCCCTGCCTTTCTCAGTGTTTGGGGAATGAGAACAAGTGCTCTTATTGTCCCATAGGGACAAGGCCAGGGCTTCGCTAACCTGGTACCTGGTGTGCTGGGATTTATGGTTCAAAATGAAACACTCTGCATTCCCCTCCCCCGCACTGCTTCGTCCATACCCAGCCTTCTCAGTGGTTCTCCTCCCACCTGACTTTTGGACTTGTAATTATTTTGTGTCTCCTTATCCCCTCACTACTGAGTGGTCGGACAAAGTTCAGAGGGGTTAGTTCTGGATTTTTCAGAACAAGGGATGGGAGTCACGGCAAGGAATTGAGATGCTGGGCCAAAGAACGGAAGTCCCCACCCCTATGCCAGCCCTGGGTTCTCTGTGGACTTGAGGTCAGCTGTGGCTCACCCTGAGCTGGAGGCCTCTCCTGTTAGTTTTCCATGAGGGGCCCCATGGGCAGAGAGGCTCATCACCCGAGTAAAGGTGACACAGGCTGAGGGAGGCAGGGCCTGTAGTGGAGAATGTGGCCTCCCAGGCCTAGTCACGCCTTCAGAAGTGCGAGGGTTTTCCAGGGTGACAGTTGATGTTCCTAACTTTAGCTTTCGGCCCTCGGGGAGGCCCTTATGACCACACACATCTGTCAAAAATACCGTCCGCCTCCCAAGCCTATCAGGGATCTCTGACCTTATTCTCACACTGGGATGGGGAGGAGGCTTGATGGTAAGTTGGGAGATGGGAAAGGAGAGAGGAAGAAGATAAACAAAGGAAACGAAGACAACGATCACTGAGTGGGTGACGGCTGCATGCCACCTGCATTCTCGTGACCCCTCTCCTCTGACCTGCTCGACAACCCCGGGAGTCAGAAATCACCTCTCAGACCTCAGTTTCTCCACACATAAGATGTACTGAACAACCAGCTGAGGGTCTCATAGGCCATTTCGCTGATCCTCGCAACACCCAATGAGGGGTGCTGTTATCATCCCCATGAGGAGACAGAGCCTGGAAAGGTGGATTTTCAAAGAGATGAAAGCCTATCACGAATCTAGGTGTGTCTGACCTCCTTGGCGATTTTGGAGCTTTGGGGATGGTACAGGTTGGGGCTTTGGACAACTAGATAAAAGAATAAAGATGCTGGATCCCTTCCATTTAGAACTGGGGTTGACCCACATTTTCTGTAAAAGGCCAGATAGTAAGTATTTTAGGCTTTGCAGGCCATATGGACCCTGATGGAACTACTCAACTCTGCTGTTTTAGTGTAAAAGCAGTCAGATGTAAATGAATGGGTGTGGCTTTATGCCAATAAAACTTTATTTACAAAACCATGTGGCCAGCCTGTGAGTCAGAGTTTGCCGACCTATGGTATAAACACATGATGTAAATGGGTCAGAAGGGTTTGGGGTGAGACAAGAAATGAGAAGGATTAAGGTTATCAGAGCAGTGCATCATCTATCTCAGTCTGTATAAATGGTGTCACCCTGGAATGATGCAGTACACAGACTGCAAAACCATATATTGTAGTCTTGAGAGTGAGATAAAAAGAAAACAAGCCTCACAACCTAGACTGTCCTCTCTGGGAATGGTTAAGTGCTAGGACTCTGGTTTTTGGTGGGGTGATAGATTGAGAAATAGCTTCAGAAAAGAAAGTGGGAGGGCCACTTGCCTGCCCAAAGGTATCACGCTCCAGGATAATCAGCTTCTCAGTGGTTATCAGAAGAATGAAGGGTCATGTGATATCCTATTCCCAGAGGGTGAGGAAGGCAAACCATCTAATGACCTGGCCCCATGGAATTTGGCCTCCCTGCTTCGTGGCACTTATTCAGCAGTGCTCCACCGTGGAAGCAGGGTGTGGCTGGGTCTGGCATTAAGTAATGACAGCCCTCTGGGGCAGAACCACACATCTAAGAATGGACTAAGCCAGTCACAAGTCTCACTTCCTTGGAACTCCATTCCAGGGTTCCCAGAGCAGTTGGGAACACCGTTCTGTAATCAAACTGAGTTCACCTTTGGGCACCAGCTGCTCCCACAGACCAAGGGCAGGACAAAGTACAGAAAATAGATTGAAGCAAAGTACAGAAAAGAGATTGAAGCAGGTGCTGCTTTCTGTGAATTTGATCCAGACTGGGAAAAAAAAGATGGAAAACTCATTTCTCTGACAAGCTCCATCTGTTGGCAAAAACCATCATCAGAAGTTCTGCTCTGGACAGGGGAGCTTGCCCAGCAAATGCTGGGACAGGAGTGCCATGCTGCAAAGTTGGGCACTAAATGAGGCAAGGCTGGAGAAATGGACTTGGAGCGAGAAGGGATAAGCCAGTGAGAGCCTAAGGGAGGTATCAGCAGGATATGTAAAAAGCCACTGCTTTGGAAGTGTCTAGCTTGTTCAGCTGGGTCATGTGCATCACCTATCAAAATACCCAGGCCCAGGTCCAATGCATACAGCAGCGTCTCCACCTGCTGCTTTTAAAATTCCTGATTGATCTTGGCTCTGGAGCTGGGGACCCATTATACCACAGTAGCATTCACACTGCTCACCCAGAAACTTAAGCACACTTCTCATCTCTTGTTGTGACTCCAGCCTCTGAATTGGGCTGTAATATTCTTAGGAGCTGAATGAGTTGCTCAGAAAAGTTTATGAATTGAATCCCACCAGGGAAGAGTAACCAAAGACAATTTTCTAAAAAAAATCTCCCGGGAGGCAGAGGTTGCAGTGAGCAGAGATCGCGCCATTGCACTCCAGCCTGGTGACAGAGCAAGACTCCATCTCAAAAAAAAAAAAAAAAAAAAAAATCTCTCTAGAAAAAGAAGCCCTTTTGCAGGTTCTGAGACCTGTTCAGGTAGCCTGCTCCCTGGAGGGGAGGAATGAGATGAGGAATGCAGTGAGGAATTGCAGGTTTCTAAAACTGGTAGCAGAATGACATTTGAGGCCTTGTTAAAACTTCTGAGGCCCAGTCTTCTAAATTAGACTCTCTTGGACTGAAGGCCAGGAATCTGTATTTGACAAGTTTCCTGGGTGATCTGGATACACAGCCTGGTTTGGGAACCCTGGCCTGGGGACCTCCCAAGATTTTTGTTGGCCCTAGGGCAGAGCTGATGTAACTACTGCCCCAAATTATGCCCGGGATTCTGTTTGTTTTGGTTTTTTTTTGTTTTTTTTTTTTTGCTTGGTTGTGCTAAAGCCCAGAGAGGGAGACAGGGAGCTCAGGATTAGGACATGGCTTCTGCCTTCACAGATCCGCAGCATAATGTTTAAATCATGGTACCAGCTATGATTTAGGGCAGCCATTGTGCCCTCCATAGCCACATATAGATTGTTAGAGAAACCAGCCCTTGAATGGCAAAGCAGGAGAGTGACTAAGAGTTGTACTAGTGACTTTTTTTTACTTTTTTTTTTTTCTGAGTTGGAGTCTCGCTCTGTCACCCAGGCTGGAGTACGGTGGCACTATCTCAGTTCACTGCAACCTCCGCCTCCTGGGTTCAAGCAATTCTCCTGCCTCAGCCTCCTGAGTAACTAGGATTACAGGTGTGTACCACCACGCCTGTTAATTTTTGTATTTTTAGTAGAGACAGGGTTTCACCATATTGGCCAGGCTGGTCTCAAACTCCTGACCTCATGATCTGCCTGCCTCGGCCTCCCAAAGTGCTGGGATTATAGGCGTGAGCTGCTGCGCCCGTCCTGTACTAGTGACTTTTTAAAAAAAAATTGATGCTGGTGAAAATTCAACAGAGCTGCACTTGCCACTCTCAAACTTAATTGGTATAATGAATCATTTGTTTATTTCTGTATGTGTTTCAAACTCTATCAGCAAAGCCACTAAGTATACAGAAAAAGAGATAGAAAAGAAAATTAAGCTTCAAATGGAAGAATAAGGAAATATGCTGAAATATGAAGTGAATATGGTGCTTAAGTAAGACGTGTGCAAGGATAGAATAATTGTAACCCATATTCTAGTGGTCAATACTGGGATCATATGAAATACATAAGTAGACATCCAAACTAGAAATACATTTCAGTTTAAAATGAAAAATGTGGGCTGGGCGCAGTGGCTCACGCCTGTAATCCCAGCACTTTGGGAGGCCGAGGTGGGCAGATCATGAAGTCAGGAGGTCGAGACCATCCTGGCTAACACAGTGAAACCCCGTCCCTACTAAAAATACAAAAAATTAGCCGGGTGTGGTGGCAGGCACCTGTAGTCCCAGCTACTTGGGAGGCCGAGGCAGGAGAATGGCGTGGACCGGGGAGGCGGAGCTTGCAGTGAGCCGAGATTGCACCACTGCACTCCAGCCTGGGTGGCAGAGTGAGACTCTGTCTCAAAAAAATAAAAATAAAATAAATAAATAATAAATAAGTAAATAAAATAAAATGAAAAATGTGGTAATGGAAAGAGAAGATTAGATCTACAACAAAGGAGTCAAGTCACTCAGGTGGAGCATTTTAAAATAAACAAGTTATAGGACTATTCAATGTTTGGTAGAATTACCCAGTGAGACCATCTGGGCCTGCAAGATTTCTTTTTGGGGAGCTTTTAAATTACAAATTCAACTTCTTTAATGGTTAAATAGTCCTATAACCATTAAATAAATTTAAATTTGAAAACCCCCTGAAAAATAAATATCTTCTGGTTTCAACTCTGACCTGTAAAGAACTCATTGTTACTCCTGTCCTCAAAGAAGATAAAAGCCCCTTCCCCGCCAAAAAACTAAAAATCAATGACTTTTCTTGGACTCACTGAAGAACTGAGGTCACAGGGCTAACTGCCACTTGAAAATCCGGAGAGGTAGGCAAATACACAGATCTTAGCTGAGATCTGTTTCCCTGGAGTAGAAGCTGCTGGAGCCACTCTGGTAGGAATGCTTACATGGTGATTTAAAGGAATTGCCGGAGGCTGAGTGTGGGCAAGCATGTGAGTGGGAAATTCTTGAGGGCTGCAGTTTTAGATGGGGGGCATAGTTCTGTGGGTTTTATCTTTAGGGACCCCATCATCTCATGATGAAGAATCAAGAAAGATCCCATCCGTCTTGGCTCTGGCAAGGGGAAGGAAAAGTAACCATTGTGGAATACACCCAGTGTGTTCTCCATAACAAAGGAGAGTACTCCAGGAAAAACTTCACCAGAGCCTTAGGCTCACCTGGAGGATGGGGCCTTTCCCAACTCTGCACACACTGGCCTTCCCAACTCCTCTAAGGGCCTAAAGGCAGGGTGGGTTGGGGTGGGGGAAGCAGGTGTTCCCTCCCCAATACCTTATCACCACACTAGCAGTTTCCAGTATTATAATAATAATAATAATAATAGTGGGTTACAGCTGAAAGGGCCACAAGACAGACTCTATCTAGAGTGGTCCTTAGGAAAGCCAAAAGACAACAGGGGGGGTCAAAACAAGGACATTGGAGAAGCAAAACCTCTGGTCCCTCTGGCTTATCTGTGAAGTCTTGTTCCAAAAATGAGAACACTGGCTCCCATCACCCATCATCCATCCACTTAACCATTCAGCTCCAATATAGATGTAAAGCAGTATCAGCATTGTTAACCTGCATGATCTGGAGTGAAAGGATGGTCAGATTCCTGTGCTCAAGAATTTGAACTGAGAAATGGAAAGAATGACACAGTTGATGGAAGCTGAAGGTGAAAGAAGCCAAGGGGTAGGATGGGGGCCATGATGGGTCAGATGGGCTACTCAAGTTACAAGTAAAGAAGAGTCCTCGTGTAGACTAGAGATGTGATTGGAGAGGGAAAGTGTGCGCCAGTCATGCTCAAAGGCCAGGGCAGACTCAGGGAGAGACTGAGTCCTTTCGATGGCAGATTGCTGGTGTGAAGGGGCGGGTTCTTGCTGCTGAGGTGCCCCAAGTTGCTGTGACTGGAGCAGGACTGAGTGGCCTCGAGAACTTGGCTGGACTCTGGTGTTCCCTGCACCCTTGCAAGGTACTTGTTACTATGATGGCTACTGTGCATGCTTATAACACACTCCCCTACACACACACACACACACACACACACACACACACACACACACACACCACACACCCTGAGGAAACTCAACCCAAACTCTGAGCCTGTAAACCAGCCAGAAAAGTTCTGATGGAATAGGTGACACATGCAATTTTGGAAAGATTGATTTTGAGATGTCTCTTTACACAGGACATCAGGAGGCAGTTGGTCAGGAACTAAGGAGAGAAGCGTGGGCTGGATATCAAGACCTGGGCATCATTAGGAAGAGGGTGGCAGTGACACACAGCAGGAGGGAAGACCACAGCATAGGGAGCAGCATGGATCAAGGGGAGCCGAGGCCCAGGCTAGAGCTCCAGGGACCTTCCGTTCTTGGTGGCCAGCTTTGGAAATGGAAGAGCAGTGGAGATGGAAGCATTTTATTCAGCGAGGTAGGATAGGTGGAGAACTGGGAGAAACCACAGAAAGAGAGAATTTCAAGAGCAGGGGCGTCCACTGTTGTCAAATAACAACACTAGCACACAACAAAATATAATCCATGATAAAGATAGCAATAAATTGGCCGGGCACAGTGGCTCAAGCCTGCAACCCCAGCATTTTGGGAGGCCAAGGTGCGTAGATCACCTGAGGTCAGGAGTTCAAGACTAGCCTGGCCAACATGGTGAAATCCCATCTCTACTAAAAATACAAAATCAGCTGGGCGTGGTGGTGCATGCCTGTAATCCCAGCTACCCAGGGGACTGAGGTGGGAGAATCGCTTGAACGCGGGAGGCGGAGGTTGCAGTGTGCCATTGCATTCCAGCCTGGGCAACAAGAGCAAAACTCCGTCTCAAAAAATAAATAAATAAATAAAAGGCAATAAATCACTATGGAAATTAAACTATTGTTCAACGAATGGTGTTAGGACACTGATTAGCTATTTGAGGAAAAAAGCCAATTGAGAGTTTCCACTTTCTGCTGTATACCAAAGTACATTTCAAGTGAATCAGAAAATTAAATGGTCACCTTTTTCGTCTTGCCTGTTTTTGGTTCTTTATATTTTTTTGTTTACTTTTTACTTTTTATTTATTTTTTTAGAGACAGCCTTGCTCTGTCGCACTGGGTGGAGTGCAGTGGTGTGATCATAGCTCACCGCAGCCTCTAACTCCTGGGTTCAAGCAATCTTCCTGCCTCAGCCTCCCAAGTAGCTGGGACTACAGGCATGCACCACCAAGCCTGGCTCATTTTTTAACTTTTTGTAGGGACAGGGTCTCACTATGTTCCCTAGGCTGGCCTCAATCTCCTGGGCTCCTCCTGCCTTGGTCTCCCAAAGTGCTGGGATTACAGGTATGAGCCACATCATCAGGTGGTTCCAGGTTCTTTATATTTCAAATTGAAGTTTTGGGTTATGTTTTTACATGGACTGTTGTTGTTTGGCTTATTTCAACTGAAAGGAAAAGATCAATAGATAAAGCTACATAAACTACTGTCCATGCACCAAAATGCAAAATTAAGGGGCAAAAGGTAAACTGGAGCAAAATGCTTTTCATATAGACAAAGGGCTATGTGCTTAGTAAATAAAGCACTCATATCCACAAGACAGGAGTAACACTGAGAATCCAGAGATAATGTGGGCAAAGAATACAAATAGGCAAAAATAGACATGAAAATGCTCAAGAGAGTTGGGGGAAAATGTTCAAGTTCACGAGCGATCAGAGAAAAGCAAATTAAACCAATGAACTAGATTTTCTAAATTCTTGCCAAACTGACTGGAGCACAGACACTCTCTGGTGGCCAAGTGACACTGTTACATCCTTTCTAGAAGGCAATATGGCAGCTGATATCAAGAAACTTAAAATCCTGTATGCCCTTTCACTCAGTAACATAGGGCAGTTTCAATTCTAGGAAACTTCCCTAAGAAAATAAACATCATTGGGGTCAAAGATTCACATGCCAAGATGTTTGTCTCAGCAGTATAGTAATAGGGAAAGAATAGAACATGCTAAACGTTGACGAGTAGAGACAATTTATGGTACATGTTAAAATGAGTGTTAAAGATTCGTTAAAATTATGCATAGAAAGAGTTTTTAGTGGTATGATAAAGTGCTTGTGATGCAATGTTAAGGGGAAAAAGAATACACATTTCCGTAAATCACATATTTTCACCGCTGCTTTAAGAAAAAGATCAAAAGGAAATATACAAATTATTAAGAGTTTATGTCTAGGTGGTAGCTGGTAGGGTGATTGGAAAATATAGATAAATATTTTTACAACTAGAATTTCAACAACATTCATTTCTATATTGTTGACTTCTAAAAATCTTTTCTGAGCTTAAAAACCTTTTTTTCTATAAAAGTAAATCAACTCAATGAAAGTTAATTAACTTGAACAATGTGTTGAAATAATTAAACTGATAAGAAAACTCATTGAATTTTTAAAAAGCACTAAGTCTGCTGTGATTATATAAATTCTATGTACAGAGAAAATTATTTTAGTGATGAGAGGAAAAGGAGACAGGAATGGACAATTAGCCTATGTAGAAACGTGTGTGTGTGTGTGTGTGAGACAGAGAGAGAGAATTAGTGTGATTCATTTATGAATACATATCAGAAAACAATATTTTCTCCATTTTTCTATTCTTTTAAAAATATTTTAAACACAGAAAAATTTAGAAAATTGTAGAATTACATAACCCATTCCTAGATTTAATAAATGTTAGCATTCTGTCATATTCAGTTTATTTTTTAGGAAATAAACATTACAGAAACATTTGAATTCCCTGCTTCACCCCCACGCCTCCCCCCACAACCAGTTGGTTCTCTCCTCCCCCGCCTCCTTCCATATCACACCTCCTTTGTTGGTTCACTGCGTTTGAACTTATGAGAGAAAAAGCTGTCAGAGCTCCTTGCATTTGTGCATGCAGCACAACAGGGCGTTCAGAGCTGCCCTCCCGACATGGCCTGTCCAAGCAGACTCAGCCTGGCCAGGTAGGTCCTCATTCACTAAGGCTAGCGGGATCCCCTGACTATGGCCCTCCAAAGGCACCTCCACCCACCCAGGGGTCCTGGGAAATCTCCCTGCTCCGCCCCATAGGCTGGGTAGCCTGGAAGAGTCTTGCCACCGGGCAGTCTCTTCTTTGGTACCAGAGGCCTTGGCTGTGAGCCATAGTCCCTTCTGGCTTGAGATTAGTATGGTAGGTGGCATCTCCTGGACCCCTCCACCCCTGCAGCCTGTTATTCTAATCTTCCCCCCACCCTTTTTTTTTTTTTTTTTTGTCACAGCCAACTCTGAGAAGTGGTTTTCCACATTTCTTCCTTTGGGAATTGAAAGCGTTGGGGAAGCACAGGCATGAGGAACAGTGAAGAGCAGGAGCTCTTACAGTCTGTCTGCTGGGGGTTTAATTCACTATCTCCTGCCAGGCTCATTTGTCCATTCATCAAATACTTAATGAGCCTCCACTCTATGGGAAGCACTGCTGTGGGCTTGGGTGATACCATGTTGAGCAGACACAGACTCAGTTCCTGTCTGTGTTAGTTTTCCTTTGCTTCTGTAACAAATTACTACAAACTTGAGGCTTACAAAAACACAAATTTGTTGTCTTATAGCTCTGGAGGCCAGACATCTAAAATCAAGGTGCCAGCAAGGCTGGTTCCTTCTGGAGGCTTCAGAGAATGATTTGTTTCTTGGCCCCTTCCAGTTTCTGGAGGCCACCTGCATCCCTTGGCTTGCAGCCCCTTCCTTCATTTTCAATGTGCCTCACTCCAACCTCTGGTTCTTTCATGTCTCTTTTTTCTAATATCTGACTCCCTTGTGTGCCACCTATAAGGCCCCTTATGATTACAGTGGGCCCACTGAGATAATCCAGGAAAATCTCCACATCTTAAGATCCTTCACTTAATATCCCACCTGCAAAGTCCCTTTTGCATGGAAGGTAATGTATTCACTAGTTCTGGGGATTTGGACCTGGACACTTTTGGGGGTGCGTTATTCTGCCTATGACACCATCCCCACAGCAGTTTTCACTTACGTGATTAGTTGTTAAACAAGTCACTGCAAATGCAAGGAGGAGACGCAGCAGTTTGGCAGGGAGCTCAGAGGCTGCCCCCAGGAAGTGACTTGCTCAGGACCTGGAGACTGAGGAAGATGTGACAGAGAGGGAAAAGAGGGGTAATTCACACAGTGGGCACAGCAGGTGGCAGGACAGGGAAGGCAGGTGGCAGGACAGGACCAGGTGAGGACAGGGACTCTCTGATATTTGTGGGTTGGGAGGAAAGACGGGAGGAAAGAGGGGCCTGAAATGACATAATGGAAAGGCAGAGGCCAGAGAGCCCAGATCTAGGTAATTTGGTTCAGGATTCTTTTCTTAATGTCAATTGGAGAGTGTAATCAGGGATCACAGACTGGCTTGTTTTTTGAAAGTTTCCTCTGGCTGCATTGTGTGAAGAAGACCCTGGTGAAGGGATTCTGACCATGGCCAAAATGACAGAGTAACTTCCCTCCAAAGATGTCCAGGCCTGAATCTCTGCAACCTGTGCATGTTATGTTACATGGCAAGGGGGAATTCAGATAGCAGAAGGAGTTAAGGTTTCTAACCAGCTGACCTTAAAAGGGATAGTACCCTGGATAATCTAGGTGGGCCAGTGTAATCACAAGGGGCCTTAAATGTGGAAGAGAAAGGCAGGAGAGTCAATGTCACATTGATGTGATGTGAGAAAGACCTGACAGGTTATTGCTGGCTTTGAAGATGGAGGGGCCCATAAGCCAAGGAGTATAGGCAGTCTCTAGAACAGCGATCCCCATCCTTTTTGGCACCAGGGGTCAGTTTTGGGGAAGACAATTTTTCAATGGATGGTGTGGGGAGGGGAATGGTTTTGGAATGATTCAAGAGTATTATATTTATTGTACACTTTATTTCTATAATTATTACATTATAATATATAATGAAGTAATTATACAAGTCACCATAATGTAGAATCAGTGGGAACCCTGAGTTTGTTTTCCTTCAACTAGATGGTCAACTAGATGGCCCCATCTCGGGGTGATGGGAGTGACAGATCATCAGGCATTAGATTCTCATAAGGAGTACCCACCTAGATCCCTTGCATGCACAGTTCACAATAGGGTTCATGCTCCTGTGAGAATCTCATGCGCCACTAATCTGAAAGGAAGTGGAGCTCTGGCAGTAATGCAAGTGATGGGGAGTGGCTGTAAACACAGCTGAAGCTTCTCTTGGTTGCCTGCTGCTCACTTCCTGCTGTGCAGCCTGGTCCTAATAGGCCATGGACCAGTACCCGTCTGTGGCCCCGGGATTGAGGACCCCTGCTCTAGAAGCTGGAAAAGGTAAGGAAACAGATTCTCTCCTTGAGCCTCCAGAAAGGAACACAGCCCCGTGGATGCTTTGATTTTAGAACCGTGAGATCCTTTGTGGACTTCTTAACTCCAGCACTGTAAGATGATGGATTCATGTTGCTGTGCTCATTTGTTACAGCAGCAGTAAGAAACTTATCCAGCTTGGAAGTTCAGGGGGCTATTGGGGATTTAAATGGAGCAGGGAGCAGAGGTAGGGAGACTTGGTCAATTGCTCTTTTAGAGATCTTGACCCTGGGATGTGGGGAGCTGGACAGATGCTTTGAAAAAGGGGGCTCTGGCCGGACACGGTGGCTCATGCCTATAATCCCAGCACTTTGGTAGGCTGAGGCAGGCAGATCACGAGGTCAGGAGTTTGAGACAAGCCTGGCCAACATAGTGAAACCTCGTCTCTACTAAAAATACAGAAAAAATTAGCTGGGCATGGTGGCGGGCGCCTGTAGTCCCAGCTACTCAGGCTGGTGGAGTTGCAGTGACCGAGGTCTGCCACTGCATCTGGCCTGGTGAAAGGCGTCTCAAAAAAAAAAAAAAAAAAAAAATTACCTGTAATCCCAGCTACTTGGGAGGCTAAAGCAGGAGAATTGCTTGAACCCGGGAGGTGGAGGTTGCAGTGAGCTGAGATCGCGCCATTGTACTCCAGCCCAGGCAACGGTGCGAGATTCCATCTCAAAAAAAAAAAAAAGAAAGAAAAGAAAAGACTAAAGAAAAAGGGGGCTCTGCCAAACAGCCCTAGGTGAGGGAGGAGCTGGGCCCTGGGGAGCTGAGAGAAATGAGGGTAAAGAATGTGCGTTCGTAGAGAATAAAGAATAAGGTCTTGGCCACCTCATGGAGAGTGGGGACAAGGGGCAGGAGAGGGGGAGAAAGGCAGGCACCGTATCCAGGGCCTGCTATGTCCTCAGTTCATAGAGTCTTTATGTCTCATTTCACAGACAAGGAAATAGAGGCTTAGAAACAGAAATCAAGTGACAAGCTCAGGCCACAGGGCTGAACAACAATGACGTGAATATTCAAGCTCCTGTTGGTTTGGAGAGGCAAATACAGCCCTGCCAAGAGCATCAGCTCTAGAGGTAGTGTCAAAACATTATGGGTTTGTGTGGTGGACACAGAGCTGCACTGCCCAGATCCCCTTCAGGAAGGTATAGTGGCCAGCTGCGGGTGTGCGGTCAGCTACTGGTTGCAAGCTCTTTCCTGTGTACCTTGCCCAAGATTACACTGCCAGGGAGTCTGTATCCAACCCCTTAGGAGCCAGAGTGTGAGAGTCTGGCCACTCGGGCCAAATGTGGATACTGCCAGGCGAGCCTGCTCCAGGCCCTTGTCTGACCATGGTTGGGTGGGGCCTGAGTCACAGATCTGCATCTTTCTCAGCTCATCCTGCCCGGCCAGGATTGACCCCTATTAAACTCAGCCTCTGCTTCAGGGAACCTAACCTGCAAGAGGAGCAGAGCAAGTCTTTGGATAGATAAGACAGTCTTTGGAGAGAAGGAGGCCTCAGTGGAGGGCTGAGGGGGCTCCGCTTTGCATTCTAGGTAATGTTTTCTCCAAGCTGCTTTTATTTTTAGTACAGAAAAATGAGACAGGGTCCTTCCCATGTTTAAAGCTTCTTTTGGTTTTCATTTTCTCTGCTTTGAAGGTGAGATGTGGGTGATTGCATGTGTCTGGCTGAGTGAGAAGCAGTGCTCCTGAGCCTGATGGCCGGGAATTCCTGGGAACTTGGTGTCCTCCTCCTCTGGCTGAGCCACGCCCAGGTTCACCTTCAGCTCTGGCTGGCTATGCATCTCATCTCCCTCACCCTCCAGCCCCCAACTGCCTGCATGTCACAGTGAAAGCAGCAGAGGGCTGGCAGAGGATACCACGTGGCTGCCTGATTCATATCCAAGAGGGAAACCAACATGATCCATTCAAAGGGCAGAGGGAGCCACTGCTTGCAGAAGCCTCTCCTCCCCACCCTTTCCTCCTCCATCCTGGCTTCATCTTCTGGGAAAAGTGGGGACGCTCCATCTGCACAGCAGCTTGTGGTAGGGTGGAGGGGGCTTGGTAGCCACAGTGGACCCCCCACAAGCCCTCAACCAAGGACCATGTGACAACAAAGATATGCACATTAACCCAAATTATTTGTCTACTTCAATCCCTGAACACTTCGTGTATCAGAAATTCTCGTAAAGATAAAGCAAGGAACATTCTGCCGCTTGTCTTTTTATTAACAGAGGTCAGAATGCAGGAGAGAAGAGGGATGGGGAGCCAGTCAGAGAAAGGAGCGCAGGCCTTCTTTACTCAGCCCAACCTACAGGCTCCTCAGTGATCCTGGTTATACCGCCTGTATATGCGTATGCAGTCTTGTGCTAGGAAGTGGCTGGAGCCTCTGTTCTGTAGTCTCTGCTGATTTCTGTGTTGTAAACACTTCCCCCACAACTGACATCAGGCTATCCGGGAGATGTCACTGAGCACAGAGTAAGGAGGAGCTGGGCAGTAGCCCCCGTCAGGGAGGATTCCACCATCAAGACACAATAGATACCAGACCCTTAAGAGCATAGAAGACAGTAAGATGCAGTAAAATAATTAAGAAGTGATGAGTTTGGCTATTTATTACCTTTGTTTTTAATATAATTTAATGTAAGCTTATGAAATTTAATTTTATAATGGCTGTGTTTAACCACTGGTTCACAACATTTCTGATCATTTAATAAGCAGCTTTCACGGGCCAGTGATGAGCCTATGGCACTGCACTCCAGCCACTCAGCAACTCCAAGTCCCCTCATATCTATCATCCTAAATGCCACGAGGGGTGAGTCTGTGGGCTCAGATACAGTGTGGCTTCCCTTACCTCCACGCTCTGCTCCCAGCCTACCTTCTCTCTCACAGTAGCTCCGAGGGAACTGCAGATGGACTTTACTTCCTGGAGGGAGTGAGCATAATGTAGTGGAAAGGGTTTTTCAAGTCTGCCATTCACTTAGAATGACGTTGGGTGAGTTACTTAACTAGTCTGAACCTCAGTCTCTCAATCTCTAAAATGGAGTAATAGGAGTTACTTCATAGAGTTACTATGCTTTTGATAGGGATTGTTAACTATATCCCAATATCTATGCCTCCCCCACCCCCCCACCATTTACAGAGCAGTAGAATTTTTAGCTGAACAAATACTGTGTGGATTGAAGACTGTGCTTCCCAGCCCCTATGGCAGCTAGAGAAATAAATTCTTTTTTTTTTTTTTTTTTTTTGAGATAGGGTCTCATTCTTTCACCTAGGCTGGAGTGCAATAGTATGATCTTGACTCAATGCACCTTCCACCTCCTGTGCACAAGAGATTCTCCCACCTCAGCCTCCCAAGTAGCTGGGACCAGAGGCATGCACCACCATGCCTGGCTAACTAGATAAATAAATACATTATGCTAATTGGGATAAAAGTTGAAGTGATGTGTGCAATACCCAGGCCATACCCTTGAAAGGTAAGAACACGCTTCCCTTTCCAGTGTTCTCTCTTCCTGCTGGCTGGAATGCTGATGTGATGCTAGGAGTAGAAGTTGCTATCTGGGCAGGGCACAGTGGCTCACGCCTGTAATCCCAGCACTTTGGGAGGCCAGGGCAGGAGGATCACTTGAGGTCAGGAGTTTGAGACCAGCCTGGCCAACATGGTGAAACCTTGTCTCTACTAAAAATACAAAAATTAGCCAGGCATGGTGGTGAGCACCTCTAGTCCCAGCTACTCAGGAGGCTGAGGCAGGAGAATTGCTTGAACCCAGGAGGCAGAGTCTGCAGTGAGCCGACATCGTACCCCTGCACTCCAGCCTGGGTGACAGAGGGAGACTCCATCTCAAAAACAACAACAAAAAAAACAACAACAACAACAACAACAAAAAAAAGAGAAGTTGCCATCTGGACCATGAGGGAAAAGCCTCATGTTGAGTGGCAGAGGAACCAGGTACTAGGAGCCTTGGTCCGATAATCATGCGGTTACATTACCAGCCCTGGTCTACCTACTCAGCTTTTTATAAGTGACAGAAATGGTATTAAGCCTTCATAATTTTGAGTCTTTTTTTTTTTCATTTTTGTATTGTAGTGAAATATGCGTAACACAAAATTTACCATTTTAAGCATTTTTTAAGCGTGCAATTCAGTAGAACTAAGTACGTGTACAATGTTGTGTGACATCATCATGATCTGTTTCCAGAATGGGTTTTTCCCATCTCAAACAGAAACTCTGTATCCATTAAATAACAACTCCTAATTTTCCCCTCTTCCAGCCCCAGATAATCCCTATCTTACTTTCTGTCTCTATGAATTTGACTATTTTAGGTACCTCATACAAGTGGAATCATACAATTTTTGTCTTTTGTGACTGGCTTCTTTAATTTAGCATGATGCCTTCATGGTTCACCCATGTTGTAGCATGTGTCAGAATCACTTTCCTTTTTAAGGCTGAATAATATTCCATTGTATGAATGTATCATATTTGCTTATCCATTCATTGGTCAATGGACACTTGGGTTGTTTCCACATTTTTGGATACTGTGAATAATGCTGCTACGAGCATTGGTGTACAAGTGATTTTGAGTCTTTTTGTTAAAGCAGTGGAAACAATATACTAACTAACACTGGTCTTAAGTAATGCACACAGCGATGTCGCAGTGCCTGGCATATATTTCCTCTCTTTGCTCTTTTTTTTTTTTTTTCTGGAGAGTAAATCAAGGGATGTGGTAAAGAAAAGTTTGGGATGAAACCAGTGGCTGGCTCAGACCAGCTCACAAAAGCCAGTGGTTACATTTTCGGTAAATTTAAGAGCTGGGTGTTAAACTCACGTTGACTTGAAATTGGCCATGGTGGGGGGTATTTACACTATGGTAATTGGCAAACAATATAAATTGGGGCTTTTTCGGTTTCTGAGAGAGCTGGTGGTTAAACATTATGAGCACTTCCCTGGAGAAAAACCCTCTTTTGCTGGAGGCCCACAAGACTTTGTTATAATTCCATCTTAGGTGGAGGAGGCTGTGAAAATTTTGTTAATTATGTTGTTTGTGGGTGAGCATTGTTGTGTGTGAGGTTTATGAAGTAGACATTTATTTGTGCATGTATGTATATATCCTTTCTGAAAATTGCCTAAGGTCATGGCAGAGAGGAGACTAGCTAGACATGTTTGCTGTGTGTTGGGGGCTAGGAGAGTGCTTCATGTTGAGATGGCTGCTGATAAGTGGAGCCTCCATCAGCCTGGGGACCCCTGAATGATAAGAATTCATAGAAGCCCCAGCTGCCCTGTGGTGGACCAGTAGCACGAACAAGAAATGCGCCTTTGTTATTTTAAGCCAGTGAGGTGTTGAAGTTGTTTGTTCTGCATCATAATCTAGTTTATCCTGACAGATACATCCCCCAAGTGGAGATGTCTGGTAGGTAGCTGCATATATAAAAAGAGTGTACTAGACTCTGCATGTAAACGGCATTTAAATCCATGGGATTAGTTGAGCTCTATAAATGGAAAAGAAAAGCGGTCCAAAGACAGAGCTCCGGGGGTTCATCTATGTGTAAATGTTAGAGGGATGAGGAGGAACCAGAGAAAGAATGAGAAGGGGTAATTGGCTAGTGGAAGGGGGAAGGCCGAGAATGTGGGGTGCTGGAAGCTGAGTGAAGAGAGGATCAGAGAGGAGGAAGGAGAAATTTACAGAATGGTCGGGAGTGTAAGTTAAGGCCTGAGAGTCATCTTGGCACCAGTAAAGGAGAGGTTTCTGGGGACTTGCGAGGGGCCAGGGTACAAGCTGACTGGCATTAACTTACTGACACTCTCAGCCATTCTGTACATTTACAAAAAATTGGAAGGAGGAGAGCTAGAGAGAGGGCACATAGGCCTTCCTAGGACTCTGATGCAAAGAAATGACAGAGAAGGCAACACCTGGAGAAGGACGTGGGGGCAACAGAGGGCTTGGGGAGAATTGCTGGAGCTGTTGAGCGAGAGGGAATACGGGGCCTAGGGCAGAGGAGTTTCCTATAGCTGCCAAGGTGCATCTCCAGGAACAGGAGCGAGGGGAGAACTGAGACACAGGATGGGGGAAAGCGGATGCGCGCCTGTGCAATGCCTCCTCCATGTAATGGGAAGCTCGTCATCAGAGGGAGGCTGGGAGGCTCTGAGCGAAGAGAGAGGCAGCAAAGGCAGAAAGCCCCTGGACAGGGCGGGGCCTGTGATAGGCAGGCCTCTGGGTGGCTGCTGCCCGTGCTCCCACTCCCGCCGCGGGCAGCTGTCCAGCTGCTTTCTGCCCCACCAGCCTCAGGGAAAGAAGATCTCAGAAGGCAGAAAGGCAAGGGTAAAGGGTAAGGCTGGCCTGGAAATCCTTCCCTGCTGGCTGTCTGCTGCCAGGTAGAAGTAGCCCACCTGTCCATCAGCCAGTCAGCAAGCAGACCTCCACCTTCTTTATTAAACACCTTCTAAGCTCCCGACACTGAGTGGTTGCTGGGGATATTAAAGTACTGTCTTTCCTACTAGACTCACTGCTATGTCATGTGACTGGAGCTCGGTTGGCAATGAGACTCTGAAGGGGGAGCAAGTAAGTCTTTCTGCCCAAGAAGTGAAGGCAGAACTTTGTAGGAGTTGGCATTAACAAGTCAGCAGTTTGTTTTTTTTTTTCTTTTTTGTTGAGACAGAGTCTTATTTTGTCACCCAGGTTGGAGTGCTGGATGCAGTGGTGTGATCACGACTCACTGCAATCTCTGCCTCCCAGGTTCAAGTGATTCTTGTGCCTCAGCCTCCCAAGTAGCTGAGATTACAGATGTGCGCCACCATACTCGGCTAATTTTTTGTATTTTTAGTAGAGATGGGGTTTCACAATGTTGGCCAGGCTGGTCTTGAACTCCTGGCCTCAAGCAATCCACCCACCTCAGCCTCCCAAAGTTCTGGGTTACAGGCGTGAGCCACCATGCCCTGCACAAGTCAGCAGTTTTTCGTTTTGTTTTGTTTTTCTCAGAAGACCGGAAGGGCATTCCTGCAGAGAGAATAGCATCGGCCAAGGCACCCAGGTGTGAAGGGTTCAGCCTGCTGGGCTTACCTGCTGTAGAAGAGGCTCTCAGTGCAAATAAGTCTTTGTAGCTGTCAGGAGAAGGTTTCTGTGGAGAAGAATATTATTCAGGAAGCCTAAGGGGTCTTGATGGACAAGGACACAGGGGAGTGTCCCAGGGTGAGAAGGAGACCAGAAATGGACCCTTTGGTTATGGTAGGCCCATGTTCACTGAACTGAATTGTTCAGAATCCAACTCTAATATCTGTGATGGGGACCCTGCAGGGGCACCCTCCTTTAAGTCAGCAGTCAGAGGCTGAGCTTAGTCACTAAATTGGGGGTGTCACCTCTGGAAGGGACAGCTGTAGTATTTAAGTCACATGTGAGCCATCACATTCCTGAGTTATTCAATCACAAGAAAATTGATATCTCAAATCTGCAGAGGAGGGGAAAGGAACTAATATTTCTTGGGGGCTCTTTGAAATAGCAGATAACATACTAAGTACTTTGGCATTTTCTCCCTTAAGCCAACACCATCCCTTCTTGTAGATGTTGTATCTTTTAAGAAATAGGGGCTCAGAGACGTGCTGCACAGACACAGAGCCAAGGTGGCCAACTAACAAACCTGTGTTCATTCTCAAATGGCATGAACCCAAACATCTGTGGGGGCCAAGCAAACATCAGCTCAGGTGTGTTGATAAAGGGCAACTAAGCTTCCCCTTAATTAGAGGGAGTGGCAGGGGGACTGTGTGCCACACGGGAGTATAAGCCCAATCTTTCTGTACCTTTTAGCTTTTCCAAAGAAGCCAGAAATCTGGATTTTGAATGAAGTTTCCCATGTCTGATATATCATTACTTAAAACACTGTGCTGCCCAAACAAGACACATTGATGGGTTAGCCCCCAATTGTGAGTTGCCATTTTCCAAGTGTCCTAGTTGGGAGTGCGTTTAGCTGTATGTAACACATTCCTGCTAGGGTAGTGCAAGCACACAGGAATTTGTCTTCTCCCATAATGCGAGGTCTCAGGAGGTAGTACAGGGCTGACGTGAGCTGTGCAGTGCTGCTGTCATTGTCCCAGCTGCGTTCATCTTTCTGCTCCATTCTCATGAGTGGAAACAGCAAACAAAATAGTTAGCCATCTGTGTCCATGGGCTCTGCATCCATAAATTCAACCAGGATAAAAAATATTTCAAAAAAATAATGCAAATAAAAAACCAATAGAGTATAACAACTCTTCAAATAGTATTTACATTGTATTAGGTACTACTATAAGTAATTTAGAGATGATTTAAAGTACGGGGAGGATGTATATAGGGTATCTGCAAATACTACTCTGTTTTCTGTCAGGGACTTGAGGAGAAATCTGCAGATATTAGTTTTCAAGGAGGTTCTGGAACCAATCTCCTGCAGGTATCGAGGGACGACTGTACTCAGCGTGTGTAAGCAAGGCAAGATCAGGGATCTGTCTGGTTGAAGTTTGCTTGCATTGCTCTTGGTGCAGACCTCCACCAGTGAAGTAAATCTGTAGAGGTACCTGCTGTGGGAGAAAGCCATTGTCCCCTCTGAGGGGTGCTTTCTTCTGAGTTGGCATGAGCAAAGAGGAACTTAGAACCTGGCTTTAGCTGTGCAAGGGAAAATTTCCTCCAAGTAAAATAAATAGTCTACATTCTTCTCTCACTGAAGCCAGTCTAGAATGTCCTCTTCCCTTCCCTGACCTCTAGCTCATCTCACCCAGGTGCAACCTTCACATCCTTTCCATAAAAATTCTCTGGATTCATAAAAAATCAATCTACCTGAGCTGGATGAGAGATGAAACCATCCCTTGATGTAAAGATGGTTTGAAGTGGAAGGAAAACCTCCCTGTGCAGGGGTGAGGCTGGGTTGGAAGAGAGTTGGAGGCTAGGGAAGTGTTGAGTGAAGGTCCTTCCTGGGACTCATGGACTTCAGTATTTCCAGGGAGACAAAGTGAGTGGAGTTTCAGGCATACCCTAGAGTGTGTTCTTTTCTACCTGCCAATATTCACGAACAAGAACACTATTTTATTTTTCCTATTCTAGGGAAAATTCTCCCAAATGGTGAGATAGGGAGAAAAGCCCTCCTCCTCCCTCTGGCCTCCACCCAGGCTCAGGCTTTTTGTTTCAGCTGCAAAGGCTGTGGCTGGTATCTTTTCCCCTTCTCTCGGTGAGTGGGAGGAGCTGAGGAAAATGTTAATTCACACATATCAAAGATGCACAAAGACCCAAATGACTTCAGAAAAGAGAACAACAGGATGCACAGAGCCTTAGACTAATCAATTAACTTACATTCTTTGCATAGAGGTTTGGAAGAAAAAATAATTACCAGGCTAAGGAAAGCCTTCCTAGCTTCCAAAATTCCTTTCCTTCCAAAATGACATTCTCCACCAGGATTATGCTGCGATGGGCAGAGGGCACACCAGAGTGTGTAGGGCTTCCACGCAGGATATTCAAGTCTCAGGTGGTCGGCAGGCACAGCTTTCATAGCCAGGCCTTGCTTGGGACCCGACCCCCAAGCATTGGTGAGAATTCTATTTAGGTCTTCCGTCTTTGCACATTTATTATTACTGGTTCTGGTGGGGCGGTTCTCTTTGAGACAGTTTACACTGTGAACCTGAGTTGAACTCAGGCTCTGGCACTTACAACAAAGTGACCTCGCAGGTCTGTTTTCCCAGAAGCAGACCACTAGATAAACCTTTGCACGAAAGTGTTTCATTGCAAAATACTCCTAGGAAAATACAGTAGGGGGACAGGAGAGTGGGGCCAGGAAGGGAAGGAGGCCAGGCAGGGTGCAAAGGGGCAGCATCAAACACAGTCCCATGGAAGGAGGAGGAAAGGCTCCCACTTAGCTCAATTCCAGTGGAGCTCTGGGGTCAGTGGAGTCTACACCTGAGTGTGCCTGTCAAAGACGAGGGAGCTAGAAACATTTATACCCCTGCACCCAACAGTCTGAGGTTCAGGGCTTCCCTGGCACACCTAAATTCCCAAGCACCCCCAGACTCTTGTGGGTAGGCAAAGTATACCCTGGTAGTCAGAGGCAGCTGTTCTCAAAAGTGACAGAAGCCAGGCGCATGGGAATTGTTGTTCACAACACTTAGGCAGTGGCTGAATCTGCTACAAGTGACCTCGAGCAGTTGACTTAGTCCGTGAGACCCATGTGAAAAATGGGGATTATAATGTACCCTCTTCACAGGATTGACGTAAGATCAAATAAGATGATACATAAATGTAAAGCACCCTGACAATTACTGCTCAGACATGGTGAACTCTCACTAAATAATACTATGATTATGCTGAACAATGGCACAAATTTAACTTCTGGATCTGTAGCCTATTAAGTCAACGCACCTTTCTCCTGTCCCCATGAAAGGCATGGCTACTCCATCCTGAAGGACCCTTGCCTCGTCATCCTTGTTGGGGCTGAAATCCTGGTAGCCATCATCAATCCACCTGAGCTGGATGGGAGATGAAACCATTTACCTGCTCTGAAGTGGAAGGAAATCCACCCTGTGCAGGTGGCCCCCGTTCCTGCTTCCTGAGCCCTTCAGCATGGCTGTTCCTACCTGCCAGTGTGGCTACTTCAAAGGGTTCCATGCTAGGAGGCTGGCTGCTCGTTTTGAAGATGTGGATACCACTCAGATATTGTTGGAACTTGACTTTAAAGCCTGTCTAGTTCATGGAACAGTAACGTCAATCACTTTTTACTGAGCATGTACTACGTGCCACACATTCTACCAAAGGCTTGCTAGGCAATAGTTACTTAATGTTCACAGTACCCTGGGAGGTAGGTGCCACTATCTCCATTTAAAGATTTCCCCTCAGGGATACTGAAGTTGGAGGTCTTAAAAAGCTTCCTTAAAGTCACACAGTCAGGAAGAGGCATCTTGTCTACCTCCTTAGCCCACGTTTGGAGTCATGTGCAATTAATCCACTTACTTCTTAAAATAAACCTATGCATTCCCATTTGTGCATATTGAATTTTATAATTATTTCTTATCTGCCTCTAAGATTTAATAGAGGTTAAGCTTTCTGTGTGACCTCGCTCTTTCTTTTCTTCTTCTTCTTCTTCTTCTTCTTCTTCTTCTTCTTCTTCTTCTTCTTCTTCTTCTTCTTCTTCTTCTTCCTCTTCCTCTTCCTCTTCTTCTTCTTTTGTTGCTTTAATAAAAGTGTTTAAAACAGCAGTTACCAGAGCTGCTGTTTTCTCTGCCTCTTTCGCCACTAGCCCACTGCCCTCATCACTGATGTTTATCTCATGAGACCTAGGCCCCAGTTCTTTGCATTTAGAAGCGACAGCCCACAGTCCTGCAGATCTAAGATCTTGCAGCCTTTTTGCAATGACTCTCAGTTCTTACATCTTACATGAGAGTAATAATCCTAGGTCAAAGGTCAGTTCTTACAACTTACATGAGAGTCATAATCCTAGGTCAAAGGTTTTTGGACTCCTTCCTCTCTTAGAGCTCTTCCACAAATGATTCTTGTTTGTGCTCAGCCAAATGTGCCTGTCCTGAAGGAGACAGGTACAAGGAAAAGAACAATGACTGCTTCTGCCTCGCTTGGCCCCCTGGAAGTGCAAAAAAGCTTAAGATGTCAGCAGCTCTGGAGTCCACACCAGCCTCTTCCTTGCCAGTTAACGGCATCTGTTCACCAACCAGCAGCAACCAGCTCATACCTCAGCCGTTCTCCTTTCTTTTCTGCATTCTGAACACCAAGTGCAGAGACTCTGCACTTTCTCCATCTTCTGCAGATGATATTTTCACAATGTACCACAGTTCATTGTTGGCAGAGACTGTGTCTTAGTAAACACTATAAGAAACAGTCTATAAAGCACCAAGACAAAATTAAAAAAAAAAAAAAAAGAAGAACTAAGACATGGGCCCTACTTATCTGGAAGCCAGGTTTGCTGACCAAAGAACTCCTCCTGTGCCAGGGAGACAAGTCAACAGTGATGCCCGTGGAATTCTCTGGTCCCACCATCTTCCTGATTATCCATAAGAATCCTCCCCTTCAGCAGCAGCTGTGGAAGTGGGCCCATGCTGCCATGTAACATTGGATGAAGTTTGCTCTGGATTAAGGGACTGTTCTGGAGATTTATCGACCTCACCCCTTTCCAACTGGAAAGTGTTTTTGAACTTGCCTTGCTTGAATTGCATTATTGTGTTTAGGATGTGTTAGTGAGGACTGTTGTTACAATCAGGTTGCAAAATTATGAGGAGGAAACACGAGGCTTGACTGTTACAGAGCCAGGGAGAAACAGGTTCCACTGGAGATTGTGGACTCTGAGAAAAATGGTTAGCAAGGTCATCTCTGGGTGTAGTCACACAGCTGTGACTGTGGGTGTCTCTCACGGGTAAGTGCATGTTTGCACTTTCAGATCTTGATAAATGAAGGATCCTTTAAAAATGTGCTATGAGAAGAAGGACGTGTGAGCCTGGCAGGCACAGAAGTGGAATGAGTGCACAGGTTTCCTGGCCTGGTCTGCCTCGGCCACTTCCAAAGAAGTTGCCTTGCCCACGGAACAAAAATAGATCAATCAGCCTTCAACAACTGAAACCAAGGATGCAGATGTTGTCGCTGGTGACTGATGTGAAGTCAGGAGCCTTGTTACAGAGGCCTGGGTGAGGTGAGCCAGCAGGGTAAGAGGGCCAGGGGAGGAGGGAGGAGAGGAGAGTGCCAGATGGCTTTCTGAGTGACTTTTTTCCCTGTAGTGGTGGAGCTGCCTCTCCTCCTGCTGTTTTTCCTGGGCAGCTACTTCCTTCCCATAAACTCCCCTTTCTGACCAGTAAGAGGGCTTCTGATTTTTATAACCCCTGATTAGGGCAAATGCCGGCCAGCTTGACCTTCCAGGCTTTCTCCACCCTCTCCACCAAAGGCATGTCCATAAATGCTTCAAATTCCTGAGTGCAGGGACTGTGGCGCTTCACCCTCATCCTCGCCTCCCAGACTGTCCTGGGTCTGGCTCATAGCAGGAGTCCTGTGGCTGGTGAACAAACCGTGACTCTCTGGATCCACATCATTCTTCCTGTAAATCAGCTGCCACCTGACCAAGGCCCAGAATAGTCCAGGCCTGTGTCATTCCGAGCACTCTTGTGTGGAAAACAATGAGCCACAGAGGTGCACAGGCAGTTCACCCACTGTTGAGTGTGCTGAATTCTGGCCTCCGTTGAATGTGTGCTGATGACACATGCCATCTTTTAAAGCTTGTAGAGCCCCCTATTGTCCACAAGTACAAACACAAAGCATTCTGATCACCCTGCAAAGCAAAATGAGCCCAGGAGTGGGTGTCATAATCGGTCCTAGAACCAGAACTCCCCAGTGGGTGTGAGGACCAGTAGCCTCAGAATCTCCTGGGGGATTGGTAGAAATGCACATTCTTGGGCTTCCCCTGAGACCTGCTGGATCAGAACATGCATTTTAGCAAGATCTGCTCTCACTTCATCCCTATTGTTTACTTGCATGTTAAAGTCAGACGTGCTCATTCAGAAACACATTCACCTTCATAAACAATATTTCTAAAGTTCTAGATACTTTTCATGTTAAGAAGAAAGAGTAGCACCCCCATGCTAATGCCCATGACAGAAGGGGGTGCCACGTGGTGGTTCAGAGTGTGAGCCTGGCTTCAGAGCCCACTGCATGACCTGGGTGGCCTCCTAACTTCCCTTAGATTCAGTTTCCTTATCTGTAAAATGAAAATAAAACAGGAACTACCCCAGAAAACTGCTGTGGGCATTAAATGAGAATATACGTACTTAAATAGCTTAGGACTAGGTCCTTACTACATGTGCGCTACTATTATTTTGCATCATCAAAACTGTTGCCATTTAGTAGGTGTTTACTGTGTGTTAAATACTGTGCTAAGCACTTCATACCACACATGGAGGTATTGTCTTCCTACTGAAGAGGAAACAGAAGGTCAGAGTGGGTCAGGATCTTGGACTGAGATCTTGGCTCTTGAAGGCTAGCGGTGCTCTTACCCCTAAAGTCATGTCGCCTGTTGAGGTCTATGGTATAGCTACAAAGGGGCCAAGCAAAGAGGGAACCCATTTCTGTATGTTACATTAAGACACAATGTGACACAAAGTAACTCACAAATTGCCTGTGCATATCCCTTGCCAATTTTTATTTTCCTCTTTCCTTTGTATTATTCCATCCATGTGAAACACCATCAACAATGCCTGGCCCTTTGTAAGTATTCAGTAAATATTAGCCATTATTTGGAGGAGTTCTCTATGTATTCTTTATACCAATCCATTTTCAGTTACATCCATTTCAAATATCTTCTCCCAGTATGTGGCTTATCATTTTTTACATAGTGTTTATTGCACAAAGGCTTTAAATTCTAATATTGCCAGATTTATACTTTTTTTTTAAGGTTTGTGTTTTGCATGTCTTAATTAAGAAATTTTTACCCCATGGTCATAAAGATACTCTTCTATGTTATCATCTAATGTTTTAAAATGTTACTTTTCTCATTTAAGTCTGTTTTTAAAAGCCTGATGCTTACTCCCCTCCCCACCCCACCCCCGCTGCCACCCTTTCAAATGTGTTTGGAATATGTCCTTACGTATGTATATCATCTTGTAAAATACATACATCTGCCTTGTGTCTGTTTTTAATTTACATAATGGAATTTTGCTACAAATCTCATTCTGGTTCCTACTTTTCCCACTCCACATGTTGCTCTATAGATTCTGTGTTTGCTTCTAAGTGCATTGTCACAGTTTACTTATCCATTTCCCTACTGAAAGATACCATACTGCCTCCAACTCCCCAGCAGAAAAACAGTGCAATATACCACCTGGTACTTTGTAAGAACTTCCATGAGACTGATGTGCCCAGGGTGGATTTGTTAGGTGTTGAAGCCAGTCAATGGATTCTGAATTTTGTTAAATGTTGACAGAAAGATCTCCAGAGAGGTGGTTCCACCTTATACCTCCTAGCAGTATAGGTCCTCGCTTACCCACATTTCTAACTTTTGCCCTTCCTGTGGATATAAGAGCACATCTCATTTGAATTTCAGTTCCTCAGATCACTGCTGATCTGGAGCTTCTCTTCCAATACTTGATGGCCATTTGGTCACTTCTCCTGTGCATTGCCTGATGACCACTGTCTATTTCCTGTTGAATTTTTGTCATTGTTGATTTGTACTAGACATATACTTGACAGTCTAGATAGTCATCCATAGATTTTTTGATGCTGCTGCTACCTCCTCACTGTTTCATATTAGCTAAGAATTTGTGTGTCCTTCACTAAACAAACATGCCATACACACACACACACACAGTCAAAAGTGTTAGCTGAGCACATACTATGTGCTGACACCACTAGGTACTTGTCTTAGTTTGGGTCCTTGTGAAGCTAACCCTGAGGCAAAGATATTGGTGTAAGTGGTTTATGTGGGCAGTGAAATTAACACCTTAGGGAAGTGGGGAAGTGACCTACAGAAGGGAGGTGAGCCAATAAATGATGTATTATGAAACAAGTTACCACTGAAGGTGACAACCTTAATTCTGCTATAGAATTCTGGGAGCCAGTGTAGAACTTGCCACTCAGAGTCAAGTGTTTACACCCCAGCTCTGTCAGTCATTACTCTGGGGGACCGGGAGGGTGTTAAATACCCAGCACTTCAGGCTTACTGCTGAGGCAGCAAACTGAGCTCTAGCAGCAAGAGAAAGGTCTCAGGCAAAGCAGTGTGGGTGTCTGCAGTCCCCAACCACCTCACCAGGCAGGCACTGAGATGATGAGGGCGAGGGGACATGGGCAGGGCACCAAGAAGTCTAGCGCCCGGGCTTTATGTGCATTATCTTGAACCCAGAGGTCAAACAAAACAAAAAACCAAAGCTCTGATAGCTTATGAGGTATGATTATGCCCATTTTTCAGGTGTGGAATTGAGGGTTAGAGAGGTGAGGTAAATTGCATGAAGTTAGTGGCAGAGCAGTGATTCAAACAAAGAATGTGCATCAGAGCTCTCTGGGAGAGTTTATAGAAGGCAGAGTCTAGGTCTGGGATGAGCTCAGACTACATTTGAGCTCGGTCTACATTTTAATCACGTGTCTGACATAGGTATCTATGTTAGTTATCTATATCTGTGTGACAAAGTACATCATTACTTGGCAGCTTAGAACAAAAAATGATTATCTCACATAGTTTCTGAGGGTCAGGAATCCAGCGTGGCTTCCCTGGGTGGTTCTGGCTCAAGGTCTCTCACAGCGTTGGAATCAAGTTATTGGTCAATCCATTTTCAAGTGTGTTCCTCCCTGCTGTTGGTGATGGAACCCCCATTCACTATCTCAACTGTAGTGGCGGATATATGAACCTCCATAGGTGATAAAAATGTAGAACTCAGCCAGGCGTGGTGGCTCAAGCCTGTAATCCCAGCACTTTGGAGGCTGAGACAGGGCAGATTGCTTGAGTCCAGGAGTTTGAGACTAGCCTGGGCAACATGGTGAAACCCCATCTCTCCAAAAAAAAAAAAAAAAAAATTCCCACAAAAATTAGCCAGATGTGGTCTCAGCTACAAGGGAGGCTGAGGTGGGAGGATCACTTGAGACTAGGAGGTCGAGGCTGCAGTGAGC
Source organism: Hylobates moloch (assembly GCF_009828535.3). Taxonomy (NCBI): domain Eukaryota; kingdom Metazoa; phylum Chordata; class Mammalia; order Primates; family Hylobatidae; genus Hylobates; species Hylobates moloch. The sequence goes on along the minus strand of NW_026652283.1, from coordinate 85,554,103 downwards.
CTTGATTGCACCACTGCACTCCAGCCTGGGTGACAGAGCAAGACCCTGTTTCAGAAAAATAAATAAATAAATAAACTCAACACACACAGACACAGACACAGACACAGACACAAAGACACACAGAGAGAGAGAATGCCCAGGACATGTACAACTGGGGAAATCTGAACAAGGTCCATGGTTTGTATCAATGCCAGTCTCTTGGTTGTGATATTTTACTACAGTTTTGCAGATCTTAACATTGAGTGAACCCAGGTAAAGAGTACACCAGGTCTCTTTGTATTACATCTTACAACTGCATGTGGATCTATAATTATCTCAAAATAAAAAGTTCAAATTAGAAGAAAAGGTTTAGGCAAGAATGTTCACAGCAGCTTCATTCATAATCATTTTGTTAAAACCACCCCCAAGCCCATAAAACTGAAGAATGAATAAATAAATTGAGGTATATTTACACAATGGAACCGTTTACAAAAATGAACATGAATGAAGCACAACTATATGCACCATGAATAAATCTCACAAACATAATGTTGAGTGAAAGAAGCCAGACACAAAAGAGTATGCACAGTCTATTTATATAAATACAAAATCAGGCAGAAGCAGTCTATGCTCTCGGAAATCAATGGAATCATTACCACTGGGGTAGTACTAACCAGAAGCGGCACGAGAAGGAGCTTCTGGGGCCCTGGTGATGTTCCCTTTCTTCATCTGGGTGCTGGTTACATACGTGCGTCAAGTTTGGGAAATTTACCAAGTGCACGATTATATATGCACTTTTCTGTATGGGTGCTCAATAAAAGTTTAAAAAAGTTTAAGATGTAACATATTAATACCCAATTTTGAGTGCTACGTGCCAGGCCTTTTCTCAGGCATTTTACATGGAATGTGTCATTTACATTTTTGAACAAGTTTCTAGTATTTATTCCTGTTTACAGATGAGAAAACTGTGGTTAAGAGAAGTTGTATTCTAGGGCCACCTGGCTGCCCTATGAGGGACTCGTATGTCACCAGTGCTCTCAATCACCTTGGGGTTCATAGATAAGGCCAAGTCATTAGTAACTTCACTGAAAATGGACCTGTTCACTCAGCAACAAATGATTGTCCTGGTAACGCCAATCATGGCCCTTTGCCCAAGTAAGGGGGAACCCCTGCAAAGAACACTTGTGAAACTCGAGCACTCTATCTTTTTCTGAAAGCCAGGGCAGGCCTATGGTAGGGGATGAACTGTTAATTGCTAAACACTGTAATTAAGTGGGGAGGCCTCAATTTAAACCATCAGAATTGTAGTTGACCATGAAAGTGTGAAAAGGACCATGATTAATGAACTTGCTAATAGTCTTTTCCTGTTAATGACATTCTTTTATGTTTTAGTAGGAGCACATGTAGTGATTGCAAATCAGTGAGTATGCAAACCAGTGTAACTTTTCCTTTAGCTGAGTTTGGTTTCTGTCCTGGAGTCCCATTCTGCCTGGTGGTGAAAAACTGAATTTTAGTCAATTCAAGGCTTTTTCTCTTCCCCCTTGTCCCTAGGCTAAAATGCCAGGGGAGAGGGTATGTAGCATGGTGGTTAGGGGGCATCTGGTTCCTGATTGTCATCTGTCCACCCTGGTATCAACTGGGATGACATCCTCTTAATGTGACAATGCATGCTGGCTTTTTGCCACACTAACATCTGCTGTGACATCCTGTCCCTCCATAGCCTCTGGTCTTCCTTGCATCCACTGCTGCATTCCTCTCGTCTTGGCCACCGGTTCCTCTTGTCACTTCCTTCAGTGCCTTCTCAGGGGGAATGAGGGCTACTTGGCCATACTGACTGTACTGGATACACTTCGTGGCCCAAACTCCTTCTTCTGGCCTGTGCACTTTTGCCCAAGCAGCTTGAATAGCGAAAGCTAAGCGGTCACACCTGCTCACCTCAAGAATTGTCCTTGGCCAATGGGTGGTGCTGCATCTGGGAAGGGGGCATTTAGGTCTTTCCCTTAGGGCAGCATAAAGCCAATGACGGACTGATGAGAAACTACAAAAGGCCAGACCCCTTGCCTTCAGGTGGGAACCATTCAGTGGTGCAATTTGTGCTCCTGAGCTCCACGTGGGATCAGGCTGCAGCCAGATTCCAGCTGGGACCGCATCCTGGCGTGGCTCCTTCTGCTGACCTTCCTTGCTTCCCTCAGTTCTGGGGTGGTTCTCCTAGAGCACCTCCTGGATAAATGACTTCCACAAGCATCTCCATCTTAATCTTCACTTTAGGGAGCTTAGGCACTGTCCCACCCCATGGGGCCGGGGATGCAGGGAACTCTAGGCTGTGAGTCCTCACTGCATAGATGCGCCCTGAGCCGTTTCTCCCCTGTACACTCTCACCAGGCCAGCATGTATGTGTGTGGGGGGAGGGGTGCAGGGGTGGGAGGGAGGTTGTTCTCTGAGAAGTTTGCTGCCTTCCAACCTTCTCTTGGAGGTGAGGCACAGATTCCTTCAACACTCGAATCCCCGCAGCTCTCAAAGGGTTTCTATCAGTCAGAGTGGCTTCCCTGCAAGTGAGAAAATGTAACACGAGCCAGCTTAAATCATTTCTGAACCACTCAGCTGGAACTCAGGGATTGAGTAAGAGTCAGGGCTAACCTAGTCTATATCTGAGCTATGCTTCCCCCCTCGACAGTTCTTTTTGCTGTACCCTCTTGCAGGTATTGGCATCGTCTTCTGTCCAAGCAGATGTGAGGCCCAGAATGCCAAAGTCATTGCATCTCACAGCTCATGTTCAAGAGAAGACAGACAGAACTGATTCTGGAAGTTCTTCTGGCAGAGTAAAGAAAACTTCCCAAAAAGCTGCTGACAAATTTTGCCTTCAATCTCTGGGGCCTAAATTTGGCCATGTGCCCATTTCTGACCCAATCTGGCCCAGCCCTGGAGCTGGGGTGGGATCCGCTTCCCTTCCCAATACGTGGGCTCTTTGTGAAAGGGAAAGGGAACAATAGCATACTCCTGGAAATGAAGGAGGAGGCGAGCACCATGCAGGGTGCACAGTCAGCAATGCCCATGCCTGACTTTGTTGTCCAGTGGACTGGGGTGGGGAGCAGGGCACAGGAGGCCTTCCCAGGGAATCCTTCTCAGGGTCAATATTGGCAATTTCGTGTTGCTCAACCAAATGCTGCCAAGATGCTCTTCAGAATGGCTAGACACATTTCCACTCTAACTGATAGCTTCAGGATCCCTATTTTTTCTCATATTCACCAGCACTTGGTATTACTTATTGTTTTAGGGTCTCCAGAGAGACAGAGCTAATAGGATATACATACAGATATAGGAGAGAGGATTTATTAGGGGAACTGGCTCATGTGATCACGGAGGCTGAGAAGTCCCATGTTGGACCATCTGTAAGCTAGAGAACCAGGGAAGCCAGTAGTGTGGCTCAGTCCAAGTCTAAAGGCCTCAAAACCAAGGTGTGATTCTCAGTCCAAAGCCAAAGGCCCAAGAATCTGAGGGGCCGCCGGTGTAAATCCTGGAGTCCCAAGGCCAAAGGCCTGAGAACCTGAGGGACCACCAGTTTAAGTCCTGGAGTCTCAAGGCCAGAGAGTCTGGAATTCTGATATCTAAGGGCAGAAGGAGCAGAGAGTCCCGAGCTCTAGGAGAGAAAGGAGAAATCCTATACCCTCTTTTTTTGTTCTATTCCAGCCCCCAGCAGATCGGATGGTGCCTGACCGCATGAGGGCAGATCTTCCTCACTCAGTCCGTTGACTCACACACCAGTCTCCTCCATAGGCACCCTCCCATACACAACCAGAAGTCATCTTTACAAGTAATGCTTTACTAGTTCTCTAGGTATTCCTCACACTTACTTTTCCAATGTTTAAAGATCTGATAGGCATTAAAAGAAACTCAATATTGCTTCAATTTGCACTCTTCTGAATTCTGGCAAGATTAGTCATTTCATCAGGTATTAGTTAGCCAGCTCATTTCCTGCCCAGCAAATTGGCTATTCATAGCCTTTGCCAATTTTTCTGGTGAGTTTCCTACCCATTTCCCTTGTAGTTTAGATCAGGAGTTGACACAGGTTTTTTTTTTTTTTTTGGTTGGTTTTGGTTTTTGTAAAGGGCTACATATTAAATATTCTAAGATATGAAGGTCATCTTGTCTCTGCTGATGTAGCACAAAAGCAGTTATAGACGTAAATGCATAAATGAATGGGCATGGATGTATTCCAATAAAACTTTATTTATTTTTAGTTACAAACACAGGTGACCAATCGGATTTGGCCCTGTGGGCGGTACTTTGCCAACTCTTATTATAGATATTATCTTTTGGCTTTAGACAATGCAAAATCTGCTCCAAGTCTTCACCTATCTGTTTTCTTTGTCTAAAGCATTCTTTTAAAAAAATTCTTAATTTTGATATAGTCAGATTCACCCCAGTTTTCATCCAAAGGTTATGTTTTTTTTTTTTTTTTTGAGACGGAGTCTCGCTCTGTCGCCCAGGCTGGAGTGCAGTGGCGCAATCTCGGCTCACTGCAAGCTCCGCCTCCCGGGTTCACGCCATTCTCCTGCCTCAGCCTCTCCGAGTAGCTGGGACTACAGGCGCCCGCCACCACGCCCGGCTAATTTTTTGTATTTTTAGTAGAGACGGGGTTTCACCGTGGTCTCGATCTCCTGACCTCGTGATCCGCCCGCCTCGGCCTCCCAAAGTGCTGGGATTACAAGCGTGAGCCACCGCGCCTGGCCTAGGTTATGTTTTTGAATTATGTTAAGACACCCTTCTCATCCCAACAACACAAAGATATTCCCCTCCTTTCCTTCCTATTAAGTCTTTCTTTCTGTTGGCTTTCACATAGCGAGGTCTTGGATCTGTTAGGTGTTTGCATTTGTATGTGATGGAAAATGTGGCTTTATTCTTCTCCCTGTAGTGAACTATTCTCCTCACACTAGCAGCCAAACAAACCATCCTTTCTCCACAGATTTGTAGCAGATGAAACCTTTAATTTGAAAAAAGAAAGGATATGTGGTTAGGCTTACCTATGTGACCAAATGCTGCTCTATAGTGCTTGCCTGCTCACCAAGTCCCAGCTCTTTTCTGGTCCCCCAACATGCCCAGGGCTTTGTGGTCTCAGAAGCATCAACAGGCTCTTCCCTGCTGTATGGCGGGCCCTTCCTCTTCCTTCAGGTCTCACTCCAAGTATCAACTCCTTGCAGATGTCTTACCTGAACACCCTCTCATTTACTCTGTTACTTAACCCAATTGGAAATTATCATTTGCATTTGTTTACCTGTTTATTATCCACCTTTCCCTATTAGATTGTGAGTTTCATCAGGCAGAGCTGGGGCTGAGGGCAGAGACTGGAACTGCGTTATTGGTCGGTCACTGCCTCCCCCGCGCCTGGCATACAGCAGACTTGAATTAAAGATTCCTGGAAAAACAGAACAAACGAGCAAATTTAATTGATTTTTCAGAGGCAATGGGTCATTAGATCACCCTGGCATTGTCTAATAAATTCTCCTACCCTCTTTGACAACGTACAGAATTAGAATTAAGGTTTGTCCTTCAACCCCACCCCACTCAACACCTTTATCATTTGATAAAACATCTCAGTAGCTTGAGTGTATTTATCACACCTGCATTTATTCACAGTTCGATCTGAGAGCCCTTGTTAACTCCCTTAAAATATCTGATTGAATTTCATGTGGAAGCGAATGCCACAGATTAAATATATGTTGTGTTAAGAAGCTTCCCGTTTTATCACAGCCTGTGCACTGCCAGAAAAGCATTCTGCATGTTAATTAAGATAGCTGGGGGATTTTTTAAAGACTTCTTTTTCTCCCTTTAACTTTATAATGCATTCAGGGGAAGGGAACTAAGGCAACTATTTGCAAAGCTGTAAAAATCAGTGTCGAGTCAGATGGGTTGTGGGATCCCAGGGAGCTTCAGTGACGGGCCAGGGCACTGTCTGTGCATGTCAGCAGCAGGCTGAGTCTAGGAGCCGGCTGTGAAGGAGCTTGGAGAGCCTGAAGGGAGGAAGTTCTGACTTCTGACTTCAGTAGGAACAGTGCCCTTCTGGCTAAGGCTGGAATTTTGCCCAGGGAACAGTTAAGTAAGAGGTGGGGTGGGAAGTAATCAAATCCAAGAATCAAAGTGGACAAGATGAATTTGGATATGGAGAATGGAGAAATCTGACCTTCCTCCCAATTAGAATGTCAGTGTGGCAGGACTGTGTGGCAAGACCAAGAGGGGGCTGCAGATGCCTGCTTTAGCTGCTGCTAAGATGCCAGCACATTGGCCCTGTTAATGGGCCCAAATTCAGAAGTGACATGAATAAAACATGGATTCTGAAGTTCTTCAGACCTGGATTAAAATCCTGGCTTAGACACTTGTCACTTACTAGGTCTCATTTTCCTCACCTGTGAGATGTGCACAGGGACATTGCTAGGTCCAGAGACCCTGGGTACAGCTGGCACATGGCAGGCTGTTAGCATATGGCACTTACTGCTGTTACATAAGAACCTGTGCCCACCTCCTGCTGTCAGGCACTCTGCACCACCCAGCTGTTTGGTCACCTTTTCACCTCCCTTCACCTCTGTTCTAGCCTTGGTTCACCCTTCAAATACAACTGGCCCCTTATGTCGGGTGGCCTAGAGAGTAGTGCCTGCCACTTGCACAATCCCAGTAAGCTCTAGTTAGGAAAATACCCTCATCCAAGTAGTTCCAGAATAACACTGCTGTTTGTTTGGGACTCCCTGACCCATAGCTTAGGAATCATGCATGCAGCTGGGGTGACACTAAAAGTAACAAGATGTCCATCGGGAACCACTGCAGTTCCTCCGCCTCCCTTGGCACCGTGCCCTGGACTGGGTTTGCTTGCAGCGCCTTTCCCAGCTGTGACCAGCAGGGGGCGGCTCCTCTCTCTCGTGTCCCTTTGCAGTATCCTGGTAGGGTTCATTCCCTCCCCAGCCCACTCAGGCCTCCTCCCACGCTCCGCCTCTCGGGCTCCCTGAGACACGGCCCCGGCTCCTTCCGCCTTCCTTGGTGGAGGCTTGCAGACCTGCAGGGCGGGGCCTGACTGAGAGCGGGGCGGGATCTCCTTCCGGGCTGGGGAACAGATGCCCTGGCGTCCTTGGCACTGGGTTGGCTGGTCCCTCTCCGTCCTGGCCCCATTCCAAGCACGACAGGCCCCGGGAGGGGCCCAGGCTGCTCCTGTTTCCAGCCAGGACAGAAAAGCATCAAGGAACTCTCGGTCATGAGACACGCCCGTCAGAGACGAGGCACATTCCAGGAATGATATATGCCCTGAAATGTCATATGCTCTGAGGAGGTGACACCCCCCAATGGGTGACACAGCCCACAAAAGGGACATGGCCCACAAAGAAGTGACATGGCCCACAGAGGTGACATGCTCCACAGAGGTGACATACTCCACAGAGGTGACCTGGCCTACAAAGGTGACATGGCCCACAGAGGTGACACAGGCCACAGAGGTGACACACTCTACAGAGGTGACCTGGCCCACAGAGGTGACATGCTCCACAGAGGTGGTATGCTTCACAAAGGTGATATGGCCCTCAGAGGTGACACACTCCACAGAGGTGATCCGGTGCACAGAGGTGACCTACTTCACAGAGGCAACCCGGCCCACACAACAACTGTGTCTCAACCATACTAGACACCTCAGGTATCAGAACCTTTCCATGGCACAGCAGGCACTGCGGTGTTCGCCCTACAAACCCGGTGACTCAGTTCCAAGACCCTGCAGTCCAGAGAGCAGCCCAGAGGCAACGGGCCGAGGCCAGCCCAGCCATTGTGCCTAAAGGTGGCTGCCAACCGTGGGGCCCTCAGACTGGGCCTCCTGTGTGTCTGACCTGCCTATAGAAGTCTGTTGCTCTTGCAAGGCCAGTAGGTAGACAGAGACAAGCATCAGTGAGAGGGAGAGTCATTTATGATTTATGAATAATGAACTAATTTAATCCTGGGTTTCTCTTGTGCCTCCCATTTAGTAATTTGTTCCATTTCTTAATGGCTCGAGTTCTTTATCAGGCTGTGACAGAGGCAAGTGGTGAGTCATCACACTGGGGATCAGGAGGGTGACCTAGATATTGGCACTGGGAAAGCAGTCCTGAGAGACGAGCATCAGCTCCACCCTCCACACCCTCTCCACTGTGGGCAGCTCTGCATTGGCGCAGCTCCTATCTCTGCATCAAAGTGGCAGGAAGGGGTGGCCGTTCAGTGGAGGTGGGTGTGGCTGGGGCTTGTCTGAAGCTGTGGTTCCATAGCAAGCCCCTTGCTTGTGCTTAAATTGGACATCGGGGAGAAGATGGAGAAGATTGGGGTCTAGCCCCACTACACAGCTGCATTGAGAGGGAGACAAGACTTTGGTGTCAGGCCACTTGGGCTAAAATCCTGGCTGCCACCTCTGTCTTTGTGACCCTGGGTGCATTGCTTCACCGCTCAGAGCCAAGAAAAGATGCTTCCAACAGTGAAGGCTCTCACCTCTATGCTCACCCTGCTGTCTGGTTTCTTGAACCTGTTATTTCTTTTATTTTTATTACACACAAGTATATCGAGGCTTTGGAAGGTTAAACACCTTAATGAAGAGAGCAGGAGAGTGGTCTGTGAACAGAGAAGGGGAGAATTGAACCTGAGAAGGCCTGGAATCAGGACCCCAGGGTGGACCCCGAGGGCCAGCTTTGCCTTGCCTCCTCCGTGTCATCTTGCATGGCATCTGGCCCCAAAGTGCCCTCACACAGGAGGAGCAGGCAGGGGGGCAGCAGGGGGCTGGTCAGACAGCAGCAGCCACTGAGAGCACAAGGAAGGACTAAAGCCAGCAGGTAGGTGGGGAGAAGAGAGATGTGGGCAGCTGTAGGAGGCGTCGTCATGTATTTGCATAGTTAGCACACCCTGTTGGCGTTTATACTGTGAAGCAATGGTTATTGTGCCCACTTTACAGGCAGATACACTTGGGACAGAGGAGTCAAATAATTGCCTAAGCAGCACAGCTGGTGCGGGGTGGAATCTGCCTTCTTCCAGCCTCTTCTCTAAATGCCGTCCCACTGCCTCTTGCCAGTCCCAGTTCTGATAGGTGTGGGCGTGTGAGGCCACCTGCTATGTGATGATGGGTGTCCTCTTCCTCTTCTAGGGCTTGGTGGTCTACAGATCATTGCCAAGTACATCAGCCCCTCTGATTCTCACGGTATTCCCAGGAGATGAGTATGAACAAGGATTATGAAAGAGTGAGAGTGACAGAGAGAGGGAGAGACAGAGACAGAGATTAATATTAAAGTATAATATACAAATAGGTGTGCATATTATAAGTGCACAGGTCTCTGGATATTCATAAAGACTATTATTTAACTTCATTTTACTAAAAGAAAACTTAGAGAGGTTTAATGATGTGATATTCTGAAGTCTGTTTATGTGTCAAGCAATGGAGGCAGTATTCCAGACTACATCTCTTAATGTCCATGATTTGAAATGGATTTTTTAAATATTTAAAGTTTTGATTTTGATTTCTTTTGAGAGTAATACAATTTAATGGAAAACGGCAATGCCTTTATCTTATTAACTTCATTACCACAAGTGGTTATATGAGAGGGAAATCAGGTGCTTTAAGCCATCTGCTCTTCTGTATTAAAACTCTTTATTTGGGGGATGAGAGTTCTACTGAAGTGTCTTAAGTAAAATTTGTTTAAAACTTGCAGGATAAACTTCATGGTAAAAGTCTAAAGTTTGCAGATTCAGAAAGACTTGAGGAAGGAACAATGTACTTGAATCTTTTTTTTTGTAACATTTAATTAGTAGTGCATTGTTTACATCAACACTTTGTGGAATATTTTGGAGACTTAACAAAGCCTTCTTAAGGGTGGCCTGATCCTCGGCTTCCGAGTCGGTTTTTTAGCAGTGAAATGGCTTTCTTATTCCAACATTTCAAAAACAGGAAAACATTTCTGTCAGTTAAGCGAAGGGAGAGGGGAAGGTCTCCCAATTGTGGTCGTGGTGGGGGCACAGACTTCTCCCCTTAGGATGCTCTACTTTTCTCCCTAGGGGGAGGTGACTGGGAGGGGACCTTTCTTCCAAGGTTTGGAAAACCTGGTAGATTCCTGCCTCTCTGGATGCTTTAATGGGGTCCCTGTGTGAAAGCAGGGGCTGGGGGTGTGTTACAAAGTCCCTTCCAATTCCATGAGAGCAGAATTTAGGGCAATTAGAAATTATCCCACCTGAGTCATCTTTCCCCTTCAAAGTGGTGTCTGAGGACTTTCTCAATTGACTTTGGAACAGGAGCAGAAAAACCCAATCAATTAGCCAATATCCAGCGACTGAGATGGACTGTCTCTGTCTGGGAATTGCTGGGGAAGCAGAGCCTGGAAAGGAGATTCATCTGGCAGGGGAGGGAAGATGAATGCTAAGGACTGGGAGAGCTGGACCAGTCAAGCTTTATTGGGTCTGACCCCCCAGTCCCACTCATAGTTAGACCCCAGACTCCAGACCCCAGGCAGTCACTTGAGAGGTCCGACAGCTATGGCATGACAGGCAGTGGCTAGAGGAATTGCTCTCTGCCCCAGCCAGGCAGGAGCTTGCTCTGCCAGCAAAACCTGCAAGTCATCCTGCTGCAGCTGCCGGCCTGCAGAGACCAGCCCTGGTGGCAAGGAGGAGGTGTGAGGAGGAGGGGAGCCTCTTGCAGCTTTTTGTTTCAGGCTAGAACTTTCTAGCAAGGTTTCAGAGCTGTCTGACCCACCTGCTGACTTATTCTCCCCTGCATTCCACTCCCCAAAGGCCACATCCATCACACGCTGGCTTCCCCAGCCCAGGCATTCTCTCCTCATGGCATTGAGGCTGTGGAATTGTCCCTCCCTCCCTGGATCCCCGAGAACCCAGGAAGCCCACTTTCCCTCAGTCACAGGCACATGCAGAGAATGAATTTCGTTTGGTCCATGAAAAGTTGGCTGGGCGATTTTGTTATTTTAATGGAACTAGTTGCCCACCTTTAAAAACTGGGAAATTTCATATATAAGCCCAGACTTCCTGCTTCTCTTGAAAGCCACTCTGGTGACACTGGGCCTGAGTCCCCATGTCGTCATGGAGGGGGTGTGTCATCTGTAGTGGCAACAGTTCTCACCTCTTCCATTTCTTGTGCCCCATTTATATGCCTCGCCCTCTTGGCCACAGAGTTAGTGCAACTCATCCTGGCACCTACAGAGGTGGAGAGCAGATGGGTGGTGTCTTGCCCCTGGACCACCTTCCCAGGGGACTGTGGGCCCTCCTCTGCCTCCGTAGCATCTAAGCCTGATCACCATCATGGCCCTTCCTATTTGTATTGAAATGATCCACTTTTTCCATGAGGATTATGGCCATTTATGGGCATTGGTTTAACTCTCCTTCCTCTCACCTGGGGTCAGTGCATCTAACCACCTTTAGAGATGAATTTGGGGAAGTGATTCTCCACCTCCATGACCCAAGGAAGGCTAAGTGGATCCAATGATTTTATTTCATTTTGAAGATGAAGAAACTGAGTCTCAGAGTGGTGTATGGCATAGCTGACCTCTGCTAAGGAAGATCCTCCAGTGTGTGGCCTCCCTCTGGGGCACTGTCTACCCCAGGGTGGGCAACAGCATTCTTCAGGCAGGGGCTCTGGTGGGGGAGCCACAGTGGGAGAGTCCCTGGGTTGCCAGTTCCTATAGAAAGGCGCATCACCCCTAGAGCGTTCTTCTCAGAGGGCCCACGTGGAGGATGCTGCCTGGCAGCCTGAGGGCAGCAATCTAGCAGGTGAGCCTATCTATGCCCTGCTCTGCCATCCATGCTCTCTCCTGAAAGGGGGCTCTGTGGAAGAGCCAGGTCCGCTGCACTCACCATCATTTCCAGTTGAGTGCCGTAACTAGGAGCTGTTCCCTCTGCAGGCAGGGGAATGCCAAGTGGGCCAGGAAAGCACAGTCAGTGGAGAAGGTGAAGAACTGTTTGAAAAACCTTCGTTTTCCAGCTTCCTCTTCAGCATATTCAGAAAGCTGCCTTCAGTGCCCTGTGGCTAGAAGACAGGCTTTATAGCTCTGGGTATGTATTGGGGTCCTCTTGGCTGGCATAGGTTTATAGCAAGAATTACTGGCCTTTGGAAGGGGTCAGAGAAGGGCTCCTGAGGACTTTAGTCTTGAAGCATGAGTTTGCAAGCCCAGGGGCTGGTGTGTGTCGGAGTGGTGGGGGGTATGTTTTGGGTAGGGGAATAGGTCTTGTCCTCAGGAAGACAGAGGCTTGAACTGTCTCCAAGTGAGCTCCACATGTGCTCTGTGTAGGATAGAATTCCTGCCTTAGTAGCACTGGTTGACCAGCTGTCCCAATAACAGGACACTCCATGTATTGGGAAAATTTAAAGGGGTTTTTAGCTCTGCCTCATTATTTTCTAACTGTGGAGCAGCAAAAAGCCCAGAACCTCTCTGTAAAGTGAAGATAATAACTCTTGCCCTCCCTGTCCTTCCATTTCATTGTGACCTCAAGTGTGAGGGTATTCATGGTATGAAGATGTTTTGCATGTTTTCAAGAGCCTTGCCAGGGAGTAAGGTACAAGCTGAAAGCCCAACCCCTCCATCTCCATCCTCTGAAGCTCAGCTGGCCTGGTGGGGAGGTGGCCTTCTCTTGGAACTACCTGTCCAGCCCTATTTTCATGTACTCAACAGTGGGAATGTCAGCCTTAGAGCTCTCATTGGAGGCAACAGGAAGCTGCACATCTTCCCAGAATATTGCATGTGCTGGAAGACTTGGGGGAAATCATGGTTTTTATATTAAAATAAACACTCATGTATGATTATGTGCAATGCAAAGGTTCATGAATTTTAATGTTAAAGCAGGAGCAAAGAAATGTGCTTTTGGAGGGATGAGAGATGGAGGCTGCTTCCTGAGAGGACTCAGGGGGCTTCAACATTGTCTTCTGCCATTAAAGGTATATTAGTGAAACATGTGAGAAACACTCTCATGGTGAGGAGGCACTATACTGGCCTCTGCAGGAGGAGAAGCAATGTTGAGGAGAGGAGTCTGGCCCTGAGGGAGCTCCACAAAGGGCAGCTTCCTTACCAGGCTATATGAGAGCACAGATAAAGGTACCAGAGGAAAGAGAGCTCATGACTGGCTGTAGGGATGGAGGTGATCAAAGGAGACTTCCTGGAGGAGGAGAAGAGATTTCAGGAGCTCACGCACACATACTCAGAAGTGCAAGTCATGCTTGGTGACTGGCAGGAGAATCAGACCCAGGCCCAGGGTATGGAGAGAGGGGATGTGGAAGATGTGGCTGGGACCCCTGATGGGGAATTAGGATGAATACATCAGGTCTTTGGAGTCCTGGAAATCATTTGAGACGTGAAGTGATTTGGTCAAAGGGTTGCTTTAGGGTGATTAATTTCATGTTGGTGACAATTTCTGTTTTTTTTTGTTTTTTTTTTTTTGTTTTTTGCATGTATAGTTGTTCAGATAAGATAGTCTTTCAACGTGTTTCTCCTACCAGAAAAGACAAGATCCCCGTGAAAGAAATATTCTTGGGGCCAGGCACAGTGGCTCATGCTTGTAATCCCAGCACTTTGGGAGGCCAAGGTGGGTGGATCACGAGGTCAGGAGATGGAGACCAGCCTGGCCAACATGGTGAAACCCCGTCTCTACTAAAAATACAAAAATTAGCTGGGTGTGGTTGTGCGTGCCTGTAATCCCAACTACGTGGGAGGCTGAGGCAGGAGAATCATTTGTACCCTGGAGGAAGAGGTTGCAGTGAGCCGAGATTATGCCACTGTACTCTAGCCTGGGTGACAGAGCAAGACTCCGTTTCAAAAATAAATAAATAAATAAATAAATAAATAAATAAATAAATAAATAAATAAGTATTCTCTTAGCTCAGACTGTAGCCAATATTTCATAACAATCAGGCTACTCAGATGAGGAGCTGTGGCCCAGAGGGGTCACGGGCCTTGCCTTGTGTAGCCCTGTGAATTAGAGCAGGTATTGAATAAAAAGAGTCACAGATCACTGGGGCAGATAGGCCCTGGCACGTTCTCCAGAAAGACGGATGCCATGTACGTCCCAAAGTATTACCATAAGACATCATATTTCTCTTCATGCATGAACTCGCCACAGGATCCCTCAGCCCACAGATTCCAAAAGCTGAACAGACAGGAAAGGCAATAACCCCTGTCCTTACTGCTTTTGGAGTGATTTGACCTCTCAGATCCTCTAGATCAGCAAGACTTCACATTAGATTTCAGGTCTTGCTGAAGAATTCTGTCTGCCCCACACCTGAGCACTTGTCTGGTCTTTCCACTCAGAACAGAGTTCAAGGTAGACTCTACAGCCAGCAGGATCCCCAGCAGAGAAGAGCAAGGGCTTCCTAATTAGAGCGATTGTTAAAGACTCCCAGGGGGATAATCCCAGGTAAGTTAACAAATTAACAGTAAGGACAGCCTGGAGGTGGTGGGGGCAGAGAGACGTGATTTGGGTTTCTCCCATTGCTTTTGCAGCCCAAGATTAGACCAGATGGAAGTGCTTGATGTTTTGACCAACCTTCTTAAACTTCAACAAATATGCAAATCACATGGTGATCTTGATAAAATGCAGATGCAGATTCAGTGGGGTGGGATGTGGTCAGGGATTCTATCTTTTGCACAAGCTCCCAGGTAATGCCAGTGCTCCACAAACCAATTTGTGCAGTACAGGTTGGACAACACCATCCCATGTGTGTTTTCCTAAAGGGAAGATGCTACCCTCTGGAGTGGCCTAACCTGAATACCACTGCTTCCAGCCACTCCCTTTTAGACCTCTCCAGTAAAAATTATCTCCAGCCATCCTACAGACATTTATTAGGCACTTACTATATGCTGTACTCAATGCCAGCTCTAGAGATTCAGAAATGACAGAAATAGCTTCTGTCTTGTGGGATTTTACAATGGAGTGTATATGGTGAGGGTGGGCAGGTGATGAGTCAGGCAAACAGGCAATCCAGCAGAGAGTGACCAAGGTGGTAATGGGGCACCACAGGGGCCCAGAGGAGGTCACTTCTCAGCCTGAGATTGAGATCAGGAGGTGGGAAAATCAGGAGGCTCTATCAGGAGTGAGTGGCTCAGGCTTGGAGGGAGAGAATGCACTAGTTAGATGGGTAGGATGTAGTGGTGGGAGGAGGGAGGAAGGAAAGCAAGGAAAATAAGATGTTTTCAGGCCCCAAGAAATAAAGAAGCTCCAAGGGTCAGGGAATTACAAGTCACCCAGTTAGAGCCTGTGGTGCTTGGGAGATACGGTGAGCAGGTGGCCCCATGATCCCCTCCTCTTGGTGCTCATACCTTTGAATAATCCCCTCCCCTTGAGTGTGGGCAGGACCTACGACTCACTTCTTTTTTATTTTACTTTTTCTGAGACAGAGTCTCACTCTTGTCACCCAGGCTGGAGTGCAATGGTGCATATTGATTGACTGCAACTTCAGCCTTCCAGGTTCAAGGGATTCTCCTGCCTCAGCCTCCTGAGTAGCTAGGATTACAGATGCACACCACCACGCTTGGCTAATTTTTGTATTTTTAGTAAAGACAGGGTTTCACCATGTTGGTCAGACTGGTCTTGAACTCCTGACCTCAAGTGATCTGCCTGCCTCAGCCTCCCAAAGTGCTGGGATTATAGGTGTGAGCCACCATACCTGGCTGACTCATTCTAACTAATGGAAAATGGCAAGGACACTGGGATGCCACTCCTGTAATCATGTTAGCAAGACTGCCTTACTAGCTGGGTTGCTTTAGAGAGGCTTTGAAGAAGTAAGGGGCCATGTTGGAAGGCCCATGTCATAGATAGTTGGGGGCCAGCTCAAACCAACAGCCAGAAAGAACCTGGGGCCCTCGTTCCTGCAATTCCAATGAAATAAATTCTGACAACAACCTGGATGAGCTTGGAAGCAGATTCTTTCACAGTTGAGCCTTCAGATGAGAACCTAACTTGGATGACACCTTGATTGAAGCCTTGTGAGATCCTAAACAGAGGACCCATCTGAGCTGTAACCAGATTCCTGATCTACAGATTATGTGAGATAATACATTTTTTTGTTTTAAGCTGTAAATTTTCTGTTAATTTGTTATGCAGGATTGAAAATGAATATAGGAGGTGATATTGGAAGTTGGAGAAGGGCTATGCCACAAAGGGCTGAAGTGAAGTCTTTGGGTCTTACTAGATTTGGCAGGGGAAGGCATTGGAGATTGTGTTATTGGGAGGTAGCATTATCAGATTAATACAGGTGGAGAATGGATTGGAGAGGGGATAGTGGGATTGAGAGGGAGGTGGAAGACTAGCCAGAAGCCTGTGGATGCATCCAGGTTGGAAATGATGCTGTCTTGATGATGTAGTTTGGATATTTGTCCCCTCCAAACCTCACATCAAAATTTGATCCCCAGTGTTTGAGGCAGGGCCTAATGGGAGATGTTTGGGTCATGGGAGCAGATCCCTTATGAATGGCTTGGTGCCCTCTTCATGGTAATGAGTGGATTCCCACTCTATTAGTTAACATGAGAGTCAGTTGTTTAAAAGAACCTGGTGTTTCCCTCCCCTCCCCTTCTCTGTCCTCCTCTCTTGCCATGGGACATGCTGGCTCCCTTTCTCCTTCTGTCATGCGTGAAAGATACTGGCTTCATGCTTCTTGTACAGCCTGCAGAACTGTTAGACAAATAAACCTCTTTTCTTTATAAATTACCCAATCACAGGTGTTTCTTTAGTAACACAAATGGAATAAGACATCAGCTAATAGTGGGGTGGAGGCAAGATCAAACACAAGATACAGAAGGTGAGATTGACAGGGCTTGAGACTACCTTGGCATGTGATCTGGGAGACCCAGCCAGCCTTTTCTTGGCATAGCTGACTTTTCTCCTGCTATGTGGATAGAAGGGTCCCAGGGCCTTCAGGCTGGCTCTCCAGCCCTGTCTTTTGTCAGCAGGTCCCTGTTGGGTAGAACTGGAACTTACAAAGGGAGGGGCCTGGGATTAGGCATGTGCTGCCTCCTGGCTGGCCCACAGCTCCCTGATGGGGCAAGCCACAGGAAAGTAATAATCTTTGGAGGATGCAACATAGAACTTCCTGTCCCAAATCTCTCCTTCAATGGTCTGCCATGGCTGACCATCTTAGCCATGTATCCTGTTTCCTAGCAGCTAGATATGACCATGTGACTAAGGTCTAGTCAATAGGAAATGAAGGGAATTGATTTGCACACCCTTTGGGTCATCCCATTTGATGGGAAGGGGAGTGTCTTCTTTCCCCTCTTACCCTTCCTGCTGGCTATACAGGGGAGCCATATTTGATCATGAGGACAAGGGGAATACTTAGGAATGGCAGAGCAGCCAGACAGAAGGAGCCCAGGCTTTAGTGACTTTGCAGAGCAGAGCCCTCATACAGCTGGGACTTTTATATGAGCAAGATATGTACCTCTAGTTCATTGAAGCACCTATCATTTTTGTATCTCTATTATATACATCTTCACCTATATCCTGGCCAAAACAAAGGTAATGTAATAAGTCATTGTCAAAGATGAATATCTCAGTGTGAGCTGTATCTTTTCTCATTCACTTAACAATTATTTTTTCCTGACTTCCTTATGCCAGGCAATGAGTCAGTTGTGGGAGATAGAATTTAGAACAGACACAGTCCTTTAGGAATAAGGACTATACTATTGGAGTAGAAAGGATATATGACAATCAGGCATGATCATATATGTGTTTAAGAAAAATCTGGGCAGCCAGGCGCGGTGGCTTACACCTGTAATCCCAGCACTTTGGGAGACCAAGGTGGGCGGATCACGAGGTCAGTAGATCAAGACCATCCTGGCTAACATGGTGAAACCCCGTCTATACTAAAAATACAAAAAATTAGCCGAGCGTGGTGGCAGGCGCCTGTAGTCTCAGCTACTTGGGAGGCTGAGGCAGGAGAATGGCGTGAGCCCAGGATGCGGAGGTTGCAGTGAGCCAAGATCACGCCACTGCACTCCAGCCTGGGTGACAGAGCGAGACTGCATCTCAAAAAAAAAAAAAAGAAAGAAAAATCTGACTCACAACGGACATGCAGTATGAATGAGAGAAAATCCTTCATTCTTTAAGTCATTGAGATTTGTTATTGCAGCATCATTTAGTCTACCCTGACTAATACAGAGGCCTTTACATGATGTAGATACTAATACGAAGGCCTTTACATTCATCTTTTGCATGAATTTCTGTATTTATGCAAATACAGATTTTTTTGTATTTTGTATTTGTATAAATACAGAAATTCATGTAAAAGATGATGGCCAGAATCAAGGAAGCCAAAAAAAAAAAAAAGCTGGAATGAAGTGAAGAGGTAATTTAGAAGATGGAATCACCAGGACTTGGGAATGGATCATGTGGCTATAAGGAAGAGAGAGAAGTTGATGGTATTTAGATAGTTTGCTGGGTAGGTGGTACCACTCATGGATACAGGTGCCATGGGCACATGCCAAAGTCAGAGACTCAGGGTGATTAAATGTTGATACAGCTGGGAGGGGGAGTGTTAGAGAGAGATTGGCCTAGAAACCACTAGAAACTGGTAACCTGGGGTAGGGGGCAGGTAAGGATTTAGCATTGAGAGTTTTGCTAGAAGGGCTGAAATCTTGAGGAGACACCTGCTCCATGCTTCATACTCTGTATTGCATTATTGACCCTGCTGTTAGAGTGACGATGAAAAATCTTGGATCTGGCCACACTATTCTGCTCAAAGCCCTTCAGTGGTTCCCCATGGCTCTCAGGACATGTTCAAACTCCCTGACACAGCTTACAAGGTTCTGTGGACCTGCCTACCTCTCCAGAATTTCCCATGCTTCTTTGCTGACATAATCTTTAACTTATTCTCTAAGACATAGCACCACCCCAAATCTTTCCTCTGCCCAGCCCCCTCCATCAGGGTAGATACCCCTCTAGGGAGTCCCATAGCCTCCCACCCACTGTGTGAGGATCTGTTTACTTGCCCATTGTCCCCCAACAGACTGTGTGTGGCTTTTGCATTGTGAAACTTGAGGCATGGCTTGGTGCCTGCTCCAGCACTGAAGCAATGAATGAGTGAAGAAATGAATCTTGAGTGAAGGGCTACATGAAGCTGGAGACACCTAAAACTGAGGGGAAGGAGACTGTTCACCAAACAATTTTGCTGAGAGCCTGCCTGGAATGTACCAGGATTCTGATGAGATGGAGAGCAAGAAACATCTCCCTGGTGAGGCTCTCCCCACCCTGCTCCAAGCCTTGTGTCCTTGTCTCCCTGCCCTCCAAGACCCTCCTGTTCTCAGTCACTGTTGAGGTTTCTGTAAACTTACTTACAGGAGGGTGGGGAGTTGCAGGGTGGCCAAGACATCAGTCCTAGGAGTGCAAAGCTGCCAAGACCCTGGACGAGGACCTAAGGCCCGGGTTCCCCTCTCTCTTCTTCTGCCAAGTCCTTGGGCTTCACAGAACCTCCATGGGCTTTATGATGGGACAGTCTGGGGTAGGACTTGGTTTTTCTGCTCTTGGAGGCAAAGCAGTGACCCTGCCTGGGGACACCTGGACAGTGGCCTCATTCCCTGGAAGGCTGGCTCCTCTGAGGTAGGGCCTTGGTTCCTGACTGGGCCTGAGAGAGTGTGACAGCCCTTGCCAAACTCCTGGGGACAATGCTGACTTAGGGCCAGTGACAGGAGGGGGATGTTTCAGTGTGAGGAAGGAGTGCCTGGGCACCCCCAGGGATAAGGAAAGAGTCACCTCCTCACAGTCTGGTGGCAACAGCCTAGCGGGGGAACCGTGTGACAGGAACCCCATCTGGGGCTGTCTGGGTGTATGGGAGGAGCTCTCATGGCACTCAGTCTGAGAGGCCAGGAAGGAAGATCGCTGGGATTGAGGGGGAGAGGAGTGAAGCATGGACCCTCAGCCTGGAGGCACACAGCAGTCTCTGTCCAGGCCCAGTGTCCATCTGTGACCAGAACCCACCATTACCCACAGGCTGGTGAGGCAAGAGAGGCTCCAACTACAGTAAATGGGGGAAGACGAAAATGGGCAGAAGAGAAGAAGGAAGGCACCTGCAGAGGAAAGGGAGCGGCTCTCTCCTTTCTCCTGGGCCCATCTTAGCTATAGGAGCCTACTTAGTCAAGACTCATCATCGGTTGGATAAGAGAAAACAGCTGAGTCGAGGAGTGGGAGGGGAGGAGATGAGGGGCACAGAGGAACCACATGCCGCACCATCTGGCCCCCATACCTCTCTTTTCTCTCCCTAGCTTGTGCCATCTCCACTGGGTCCCCTTTGTGGTAAGCTCCCCACAGAAGTGCCTTCACTGCTTTGGGCTCCTAATGCAGCATCTCTCATCCCCTTTTTCATCCCCACTCAGGGTTGCAGCTAGAAACTGGTGGCTGGGAGCTGGGGCCTTCCTGAGCTGGGCAGAGCATAAGAGCGACAGGGATGTGCCCTGGCACTTCCTACAACCACTCTTACTCCTGACTCTAGTTACACTTTCCCAGGCTGTCTGCAAGAGTATTCATGACAATTCATCAATAATCATAAGTCAAGCTCTATGCATATCTGTTAATTAACTCATAAATGTCTGCTAAGTGCCTGCTGTATTCCCAGCACCCCACAAATACTTGGATAGACTGATGCACAAAGTAGAGGCAGAGCTTGCTCTCATGGAGGGAGCTGAGTATGACATGTGGAAATAGATGCTTAGCAGATATTCACACAAGTAAATACACAGTGACAAATTGAGATAAAACGCCACAAAGGAAAACTAGAGGGTGCTTCAAGAGAGGATGCCAGATGGTCAGTTTCAGCTTGGAGGGATGAGTGACATGGCAGAGATCTCCGAGGATGAAAAATTTGTGCTGAGACCTAGAGGAAGAGGAGGAGGTGACCAAGGGAAGGTGGAGGCTGTTAGGGGAGAGGGTGCATTGGGTGTGGAGGCCCCAAGATGAAGGAAGCTTGGGGTGGTGTGAGGAACCCCAACAGGCAGGTGTGGCTGGAGGTGGGACCAATTGGATCAGTGAGATGGCAGGTGGGGAAGGAGGCTTGAGAGTATTCAAGTCTAACTCCACACCCACGATCTTTACTCCAGCCAGATTCACACCCAGTGGGCACAGCTGCAAGCTGGCACCAGTTGCACGGGGTGAGAGGTCCCTGTGCCTGTTCCACTGTCCTCCAGAGCAGAACACAGCTAGCCTGACTCCACCTTGAGTGCTGTGTTCTTCTCTGAGGGAACTGGGAAGCAGGGAGCTCTGAGTGCCAGGAACTGCAGGCCATTGTTACGTACACACTGTTTTGTGGTTCTATTATCATACCCAGTGATGGTGCCTTGGGAAGGCCAAGGAAGGAGCATGCTAATGAGACTGGGCTTGCTGGTGTGGATTTAGCCCCATCCAGGTTGTCCACACCACCTATACTGAGAGGGAATAAATAAGAATAACTATGGAGATTTCTGGGCCAGCCCGTGCTGAGCTGGGTGAGGCTGTGCACTGACATACTTCCCAGTGCTCCCCTGACCCTGTCCAGAGTGGAGATGATGCTGGAATACAGAAACAGATGAATATAGCATTTACTTTCCTTGAGATTTTCTGTATCCCAAGCATTCTGCCAAGTGCTTGTGGTGGATTATTACCATCATGGCCCCCAACAAAGCACATTCCCTGTTATCCAGGCCTATGCACAATCCCTGCCCACATGGGCTCTGGACTTGGTCACATTACTTGCTTTGACTAACGGGTCATCAGCCAGTGTGATGCAAGCAAAGGCTCGGTAGGCTCTTGTGCATCGAGGCTTTCCCTCCTGGAGCCTAGCAGCTGTGTAAAGGATTCTGACAAAGGTACCTCTGCCAACAGCTTGTCAGACGCCAGACCTGTAAGTCAGGACATTTTGGACCACCCAGGCCCAGTCGAACCTCAGGTGACTAAAGCTTCATGAGCTTCACAGACAAACCAACAGAAGAGCCACCCAGCTGAGACCAGCCCAAACCACAGAACTGGAGTAAAAGACGATTGTTTTAAGCAACAAAATTTTCAGGTGGTTCGTTAAACAACAGCAGTTAATGGATGCAGTGTCTAAGAAACATTCATGTTCCCATTTAGTGGGCACAGCAGTCCTGGGAGGAAAGCATTTTTCTGCCTTTTATGTGGATCCTGATACTGAGGAAATAACTAACCAAGGTCACGCGGTGAGTTAGTGGCAACTCAGTCTGGCCTGTCTCTACAGCTTCCACACTGGATCTTTCCATCACTTCGAAGATGAGGTGACAGAGTCAGTCACTAATTTTCAGCAAATGTGGGGGAAGCGGGTCTGCCTTTATCTTGCATTGCTTGTGTAAACCCCAGTGTCAGCTGAGGCTGCCCAGCTTCACTCCCATCCTGGGGGCCACCCTTGAAGCCTGGTTCAAGATTTCAAGAAATTCTTTTTTTTTTGAGACGGAGTCTCGCTGTTGCCCAGGCTGGAGTGCAGTGGCGCCATCTCTGCTCACTGCAGGCTCTGCCCCCCGGGTTCACGCCATTCTCCTGCCTCAGCCTCCCGAGCAGCTGGGACTACAGGCACCCGCCACCTCACCCGGCTAATTTTTTGTATTTTTAGTAGAGATGGGGTTTCACCGTGTTAGCTAGGATGGTCTCGATCTCCTGACCTCGTGATCCGCCCACCTCGGCCTCCTAAAGTGCTGGGATTACAGGCGTGAGCCACCGCGCCCGGCAAGATTTCGAGAAATTATCTTGTACTCTGTGCCCCCTGCTCTGTCTCAGTGACTCTTTTGTTACCTTCACCCTTATTTTTATCCATCACAAAGCACAACTCCTTCTTGATTCTATTCCCAAAGCAACCACAAGCACAAGGCGGTTGCTTATAACAGAACCTTTACTAACGATTTGTGGACTGGGAAGAGCCTTGTTAAACACTGCTCTCAATAGCTCCACGTCAGCATCAGGCATCCTGTCTCTAACCAGCGATTTCTCACGGCTGCTTCATCCCACTTCACACTACGAGTGTGTCATCTCCCTTCCAGTCCCACTCTCCGCCCCTCCTCCTGCCCGCACCGAAGTCCTGTCTCTCCCTGTCACTCCCTCCTTATTCCCAAACACAGCTCCAAGCCAATTGACACTGAGACCACCCAAGGGCTTTGTGTTAAACCAGAGGCTTCCCTTCTGAGAAGATAGTTGTGGTTTTAAGTAGCAAAATATCTCCCCAACCCATCATACACATTTATGTGTTCAAACCTCAGAGAAGGAACTTCAGAGAACAAATGTCTCCCTATACTTTATGACTGAAGCCCAGAGCCCAGAGTGACAGGATGATTGCTGTAGTTTTCCATCTGTTGTCAAAGCTGGGGCAGGAAGGCAGAGTCCTCTCCACTGAGCAGACAGAGACATGTGAAAGTGCCCAGGTGTGTGGGGCACCATGGGAGTAACCTGAGGCTCTCTGTCACCCTGCTGGGCATGGACCCCCAAGGTGAGCTGCACAAACATGCTGACCCGTGCCGTTCTTCTCCCCAGCCCAACCCCAGCCCTGTGGTCCCCACGGTAATGCACACGTGCCCAGCCCATAAATATCTTATTTTGTGTTCCTGCCAGCCCCTACTAATAAGGCTAATGCTTCCTGAGGAACAGCCCAAAGCTGCATTAGTCGCAGATGTTTGATTGATTTAAAACAAACAGCCTGACCACCAACCTCTCTCTATGGTTTCTCTTCCTGCCACTTTGCTTGCAGGGTTATCTCTGAAATGCAATTAAGGGGCTTAAAAGTACATTTTCAGGAAGATGTAGAATTGATGAGGGGAGCTGGCCCCTGTGGGTGCCTCCAGATTACTCCAGTCCATGGAAGGGAGCTGGACCTGCCTAGAGCTGAGTCAACACCACCGAAGTTTTGAGTCTCCAAGGCAAAATCTGCCCCAAGGGGCCCTGAGAGGGTTGGTAGAAGGAGCTGCCTTCAGTGGAGCTGCTGCCACTTCCTCGGTCCTGTGCTTTTGAAGGTCCAGCACCCTTGGCCTGGGTGAGCCCTCTGGGAGGGAGCTGGGGCTGCAGGCTTGGAGACTGACTGGACCAAGCCTGGTGAGTTTGGGGTTCCTGCTCCCTAAAAGGGTAGAGGGGCCAAGCGCTGTGACACTGCTGGTTTCCATCTTGGACTAGAGTCCTTTTCCCCAGAAGTCCCAGTGGTGTCATCCTATAGCAACTGCTCTCCTTGAACATGCTGCTGGGGCCAATGCCATATTTCCCAGGCTCCCATGACTTAAGCTTCCCTCAGCTATGCAGGGTCAGCTCTGAGGGTCCGTCCAAACCAGCAGAGTGAGCTGTGCCTGTGGAAGCGAGAGGATGAGACAACCACAGGGCCAGCTCAGAAGTTTTCTGCAAATATTTTGTAAACCTCTGCTGAGTACCAGGTACTGTGCAAGGCAGTGTGGAGGTGAAAATGTGGAGTAGTGATGTCATAATTGAGTAGGAGCCACAGGCAGCCCCAAACCACAGTGCACGGGAGCAGGGGAGATGTGCTGGGGGTAGAGATGGGGCGGTGGCTCCAGCAGGGGCCAAGAACTGCTGGCCCATTAGAGCTGCTGCAACTCACAGGGAACACCATGGGAAGGAGAAAAGGATATTTAGCAGAATTTCTTTCAAAGAGAGATTTGCACAGCTGGGAGGAATAGTCTGAGATAGTGTGGGTTGGAGAATACTCAAGGGCCAGTGCAGGTAATAACAGAAGATCGCTGAAGGGCGCCTGCTTTGCCAAGTGCTATGTTGAGTTGGGAGCTGGTGCTGACACACTGGGGCTGCCAGTATGGGCTGCTGGCAACCTGCATCCTCAGCCCCTTCCACATCACCCCCCAGTGTTGAACAAAAGTTTGAAAATGTCAGGTTTTAAGGGACCCCACATTTTTAGCCTGTGTAGGCTGCAATCTTATCCAAATTCCATTCTGGCAGCACAGAGATGGGAACAAGATCACTTCTGCTGAGGTCCCAGGGAGAGGTTCATTGTGGACATATCGCTGCAGCTGGGTCTGGAAGAATGGGTCAGGGGTTGAGAGTTGGAAGTGGAAAGTCTTTCTGATAAAGACATAAAGGAAAAAGTGAAAATTTGTGGAGCGGGTATGGGTAACACTAGATATTTGGTTTGCTGAAGCATGATGGGTGAGTGAGTGAGTGAGTTAGAAGAGTAGGTGGGAGACAAATGGTGAGGGATTTCAATGTCTTGCTAAGAAGTTTTGGGATCTACTTGGTAGGCAGTGGTGTACCATAGAAGGTTCTAGGGCCATGGGAGAGGCAGTCAGAAATAGGCTTCTGAAAGATTACCCTGGTTGGAAATGGGGAGAGAATGTAGATATTTTCAGCAGCAGAAGTCAGCAGCTCCTTTGGGCTCCTGAGGGGAAAACTGATCTTAATTTCTATAGAAAATGTATCAGTGGGACAAGACCCCCCCGGCCACCAGGACTGGTGCTCACCTGCTTCAAACACATCTTTCACCCCTTTATGCCTTTGTCCCTCTGGGATCTTCCAGATGATGACTGCCTTCCCAGCCAACCAGCCCTGCTTCTTTGAGGAGTGCATGCTATTCAGCCACACCTCTCTGCTGTCATCTGCTGAACTTCCAGGCCCTTCCTTCATTCATCCATGACTGGCAACCTGGGTTCCACTCCTTCTCCTGCCCGAAGTTCTCTCTTTCTCCTGGGAGATGTCTGTATTCTCACGGATGATCATCCAACTCCCAGGCCTGTCAGTATCTCCACCTTGCCAGCAGTGATCTCCTTGGTTCCTTCCAGCCACCTCCTAGCCACACCCTGGAACTCATCCTCACTAAAGCCTCACAATTCTGAAGACACTAAACCTAACCCTCCTCTGTACTTTTTCTCTTTTTTTTTTTTTTGAGATAGAGTCTCACTTTGTCACCCAGGCTGGAGTGCAGTGGCACGATCCCGGCTCCCTGCAACCTCTGCCTCCCGGGTTCAAGTGATTCTCCTGCCTTGGCCTCCGAGTAGCTAGGATTATAGGTGCATGCCACCATGCCCGGCTAATTTTTATATTTTTAGTAGAGATGGGGTTTCACCATGTTGGCCAGGCTGGTCTCAAACTCCTGACCTCAAGTGATCCACCAACCTCAGCCTCCCGAAGTGCTGGGATTACAGGCATGAACCACCACAACCAGCCCCTCCTCTGTATCTTACTCCAGGGCTCAGCAAGTTGGGGCCTACAGGCTGACTGTTTTGTGAGTAAAATTTTATTGGCACACAGCCTGCCCATGCAGGTACTGTCTACAGCTGCTCTCTTGCTACAGCTGCAGAGCCTAGTAGTTGTGACAGAGACGGTGTGACCCCAAAGCCTCAAACATTCACTGCCTGGCCCTCTACAGAAACAGTCTGCAGCCCCTGTCTTACTCCATCAGCTCTCTCCTTTCTTTCTCTCTTCCTTATCCAACACAGGCTCATGATTTCAACACCTCTTTCTGGCATTACCGCCCATGTGGCCCCTCTTGGGGAGCCCACCTGCTCACTTTCTCTTTCCCTGCCTGAGAGCAGCTGGGGGCTGCTGGAGAAATGTACACAACAGGGCAGGTTGATTCCATCACAAACTCTTGATTACCAGCCTCAACAGGACCCTCAGCATTCCTAGAAACCCTCCTGTTTTCTTGGGGCATCTCACTCTTACACCAATTATTTCAACCTTCTCTAGAAACTTTACATTTCTGACCTACCTCTCCCTGCTTCTTTTCCAGCAGGTGACCTGGCCGACCCCATTACAGACATGTGGAAGATGTCAGCGAGGACTCACCACTCTTCTTTTTTTTTTTTTTTTTTTTTCCAGACAGAGTCTTGCTCTTGTCGCCCAGGCTAGAGCGCAGAGGTGCGATCTCAGCTCACTGCAACCTCTGCCTCCCAGGTTCAAGCAATTCTCCTGTCTCAACCTCCCGATTAGCTGGGATTACAGATGCATGCCACCACGCCCCGCTGATTTTTATAGTTTTGGTAGAGACAGGGTTTTACCATGTTGGCCAGGCTGGTCTCGAACTCCTGACCTCATGGTCTGCCTGCCTCGGCCTCCCAAAGTGCTGGGATTACAGGCATGAGCCACCGTGCCCGGCCTCACCCTTCTTCTTGATAGCAAACCCAGAAGCTTGCCTGTACTCACCCCTCTGCTCTCTCGCTTTCCACGTGAAAAAACTGAAGAGTTCCTCTGCCTCCAGTTGGCAACCCGATGCCTCCTGCCTCCCTAGGACATTTACCCCATCCTAGCTTAGGTGCCCCTAAAGAAGGCCCTGAGATGTGGACTTGGGTAATCCCTGGAAGTTTAGGGAGAAAGTAGAGGAAGTGAAGCAGGGAAGGGAGAGAAAGAGTAGCCAGTAAAGAGTAGTTGATACATGACCTAAAACTAGGGGCAAGTGGGGCTCAGTGCCCTTTGGGGACCCTCTGGGAGACTGCAGGGAGCACAGCTTTGAAGCATCCTGCTTGAGGACAGGGAGGCTGAGGCACTGACCCACCTAATTCCACCCCACACGCTTGAGGGTTGCTTGGGGACGTCAACCCCTGCATTTCCAGGCTGCACATCACAGGTAAGCAAGCTCCCCAGGGGCCAGAGGAGGCATTGGGAGAGGCATGAAGACAGACGGATACACCCTGGTGTTTGCCAGAAACTGGCTGCGGCTGCAGGGCTCTCATGAGGGCTGTGGGCGCCCACCTCTCTGTGCATGCCCCTGGAGCCTTTCCCTCATTTGTAAACACTGCCACTGTTCTTCCATTTAAATACGGTTCTCTCCCGCCACACTCTTCTTCCCCCCTCTTCCCTCTGTCTCCTCCCTTCACAATCGAACTAATTAGAAATGAGAGCTGTGCTCACTGACCCCATTTCCTCTCTCCTGCTGGTACTTCAGCCCACTTCGGCCTGGCTTCTCCCCTTCATTTAGATATAGGTGCTCTCCTGAGTTTCACGTTGCCCAGTCCAAGGTCCAAAGGACATTTCTCAACTCTCAATGCGCATGGTACCTCAGTACCATGTGGCGCTTTGACCATCTCCACCATCCAGACACACTCCCTTGGAGCCCACACCATCACCTACTTCTAGGCTTGCCTTTGGTGATGCCTTTTCTGACAGCGTGGGGTCTTTTGGGTGGGCACATAGGCCTGCAAAGGAGACAATGTCCTTCTAGGCTTCCTCTCCTTCTAGCACCCATCCAGGACCACAGCTCGAAGTTCCACTACAAAAAAGGGAATGACTCACACACTGTTTTGTGTGGCTTAGATCTTTCCAACTACCTATTTGACATTTTCGCTTGGAAATCTCAAAGGCATTTCAGAGGTCAAACTGGACACGTGATTCCCCCAGCCCCCACCCAAACTATAGCAGGACCTTTCCCCATCTTAGTGAACTGCAATTTATCCATCCAGTTGCAAATGTCAGAGACATCCTTGATGTTCTCTTCTGCCTCCTCCAAATGCTGGTGTTGTCCAGTCCATCCCTCGGATTGGATGACTTTACCTTCTAAATGTTCCTTGTGTTGGCTCTGACTCTTCATCACAGGCACATGAGTCCCACCTGCTCTTCCCTTGCCCTGGGTGCTTGCTACCGTCTCTGGACTGGTGAGCTTGTGTCCTGTCTGACTCCTTTCTGGTCCTCTTTGCCATGGTCCTCACATTGCAATCAGGGGGATCTTTTCACAATGGGAAATGAATTATGTCCACCTCTGCTTACAGCCCAGGTTGTCTTCCCACTGTTCTCCTCAACACAGACTTTGAGACCCTGCAGAGCCTGGCCACCATCTGTCATGTCCCACACATTCACCCCTTCCCTCTGAATGCAGCGGTCTGCATTCGGCACCCACCACCAGACCTTTGTCCATGCTGGGTCCTCTGTCTGGAATGTTCCTTATTCTTGTCCCTTGTTAGTTCTCACTTCACTTTCTGATCAGAACTCAGTCATCACTTCCTGAGGTCTCATTCCCTGAGGTGGACTCTTATGGCATCACAGAGGCGATTTTATATTCAATTCATGCTTATGCCTGCAGTGGACTGTGAGCAAGGGGCATGTCCGATTTGGGTCCCTGTTGGACCCTCAGTGTCTAGCACAGTATTTGGCCACTGTGGGCACTAAATCAATATCCACTGAATGAGTGACTCCATAAGACACTGATCTAATCCAGCGGCATTTGGGATAGGGTCAGTTTATTGAGCAGAAAATCAGTGGTTCCTAATGAAAGGATTGGGGCAGATGTCAGAATCTCCTTGACAGGATTTTCAAAATAGCCCTTGCCAATTGCTTCATCTCTATCCCCAAGATTCCTTCTTGAGGGAACAGGGTGATTTTTTTATTCCTTTCCCTCATGGGGGAAAGAAACTATGTGAACTTTAAAGCCATTTGATTGGCAGTAGAGTCGTTGGAAGACCAAGGCTTTGGCATCACACTGTCCTGGGTTTGAGCCCTAGCTTTGCCTTTTATCACACCTCTTTGAACCTTAGTTTTTCACTGTGTTAATTAGGGATCAGAGCACCTATCCCTTAGGGTTGCTATGAGGAAAATGCTGGGCATCTGATGCTGCCTGATGAACTTTGTGTGGGGTTGCTCCTCTCCTGGACTCAAAGTTAGCAGTTAGAAAGTCACTTCTTTCAATGTCCTTTTTCCAGATTTTCATTCTCTTCATTATTCCTTGAACAAGGATGTTCAAGACCTGGAAAGGTTTATTTCAACTTCCCCCTCTTGTCCTTCCTGGGTCTTACTGTGGTCTGTCTGCCATTCTGCAGGGCTTCCAGAGAAGAAAGTTGAAAAGATGAGGTTGTTCTATCATCAGAGGTTTTTGCTAACCATACAATTGAGTTTAGTGGAGTGATTCATGGACATGCATTTACAGCTGAAGTTGTAGATCTGTTTTTAGAAATTATTAGCAGGCATTAAACAAAAACAGGCTTTATTAATAATTCACCAGAAAAAAGATATGGTGCAATGTCCCGCAATAGTAACCTTTAATGCTGGAATAAGTATTCCATTTATTTGAGTTGTTTTTTTACTTCCTTTCACCATAACAAAGACCCAAATCCTCTGTAAAATGAAAGAGAGGCAGGTCTTAGAGAATGTATTTATCAGCTCAGGAAGGTCTGATTCTGCCTCTAGTCCCCAGAAATGCAGAACAAATTCTTGGTGCCAATATTCAGAAATAAAGTGGAATCATTAGAGGCAAAAATAGGGCATGGGGTCAATGTTTCTGATAAAATATAAGCCTCTGCTGTTTAAGCCTCTGCTTTGCTTTAGCTTCAAGGCTTCATAAACTCACAGATGTATCAGATCCTGTTGGCACCCCACCCACACTCCTAAGGCCCACTCCGAAGGTCCCTGTAGGCAGCACCTCCTTTCTGGCTCTTCCTGCCTGAAGGCTTTCTCGAGCTTCAGAGCAGCCTTGGCACAAAAGTACCAGGAATGTAATGCTCCCTCCCAGTGGCAGCTCTCCACCACCAAGGGGAGGGACTGAGTAGGTGAACCCCACAGCTTCCCTATTCTTCTACAGGACAGCACTGAGCAGGGTTCTGCACTCACTCAAAAATCTCCACACGGCCTGGAAGCAACTTGCTCATTAAGGAACACTTTTTGGGCTTTCCTCTCTTCCTTCCCTTGCTTTCCCACAAATAAACTGCTTGCACCCAAGTTCTTATCTCAAGTTTTGCTGGGATAATGGGGAAGTGAGATCGGGAAGGAAGGACAGCTAATAAAAGTGTGCTAAGGGGCAATTTATCTCCAAAGCATGGAAGGCTCTATCCTGCTGGGGACCCTGTGCCATACTGAAGGAAACCTGCCACAGAATTCTCCCCCTGCAGGAGCAGGAGGCTGGAGCCTTTATCTACCAACTCCAATCCCTAACTGGTTGAGGCATGACCCCAGGGCATTATGTCTCCCTCCTGAATAACCCCATTGATCTGACCAAGCTCCTTGTGCCAGAAAAGTCCTGAAGCAGAGGAGAGAGACACAATGCCAGAGGTGGGAAGGTATCAGAATGTGGGAAACCATCTCAAGCAGCTGCTGAGAATTCAGATGTCTGTCCGAATATAGGGAGTCCCTCAGGTGCCCTCCCCTGGTTTAATCAGTGTGGCTAGAGAGGTGGGGTCAGGGCATGGGAAGCAGAGTGGAGATGCAAGGTAGAAGGTGGCCACCTGTGTGTAAGGAACTGTATCCTCTGCAGGGACAGGTGTGGTATAGCTGAACCTGGATCACCAGCCCCAATATAAACTGAAACGTCCAGGACCTGGAACATGAGGCTGAAGTGCAGCACAGCCAGCAGCAACCAGGGTGAATGCACAGACGGAACACAGAAGATGAGACGGCTTTCAGGGGCCCATGCCTCCTTACACATTTGGAAAGCGGGCAGTCTTTCTCTGGTGACCTCCCCTCCTTCTCAGAAGTCCTCTTGGGCTGTAGCAGCCCCTCCCCAGCCTCTAGTGCCCTCCGCATGGACCCTGGTTGTCCGGAGCCTCGATTCGCAGAGCAGTGTCCCGTTCCACAGTTGATCTCTCTTTCCTAATAGATGTTTCCCAGCTCTCAAAATTCACTCTCCTTCCCCAGACC
Organism: Hylobates moloch; assembly: GCF_009828535.3. NCBI lineage: Eukaryota > Metazoa > Chordata > Mammalia > Primates > Hylobatidae > Hylobates > Hylobates moloch. The sequence continues at coordinate 85,522,630 of NW_026652283.1, read as the reverse complement.
TGTCATCCAGAGAAAGGTCACTGGCTGCAGAAGGTGAGCTAGGTCATGAATTCATACTGAATTCTGCAAAGCTGGTGATCTCAAAGCTCTCTTCTTTGATATTTGTAGTTTAAAAGGGAAACCGGTGCACCCAAAGGAGACAGGAAAGCTTCCAAACAAGTGTTACAGTTAAACACATAAACACAAACAAGTAAAAACACCCAAAAAGTCATTTAAAAAGTTTGCTATTATATGCTTCCCTGCAGCATACCATAGCAAGGAAGACGATCTCTGAAACAAGGCTCCTGGGGGCCAAAGCTTAGTGGCACGCCCTCCCCACAAACCACACATAATACTTAATATTAGCGTGAACCCCAGCAAGTTACTTAACTTCTCTATGCCTCAGTTTTCTCATTGCAGGATGAGATAATAAGACACCTCATAGGACTGAGGTGGGGATCAAATAAATTAATCAGCCAAAGGCCTTACAGTTGCACCTGGGACACAGGCAAAGCTCAATAAGTGTCAGCCATTATTACTTCATTACTTTCTGGTCTTCCAAGAGACCAGAAGGAGTGGATCTTCTCTCTGACTTGAGGCTGGATCATAACAGACTTGATGATAAAACAACCCAACAGGCAACATTTCAGGGGAGATCTGTTCCAACCTTGAGGACTTCTGGGCAGTGAGAATGACTCAAACCTGAGCAATGCTTCTGGGCCTCTGATTTCACAGTGTCTCTGAGTTGCAACAGCAAACAGGCCTTGGAGGTGCCATCTTCACAGACATGGTGGGGAGGGGACCAGCTTCTTCCTGTTTCCCTGTCACCTAGGCAGCTGAAGAGGGACTCAGAGGCCCTCAGTCCAGCCCACCTCTCAGATGATGTTCTCAAAGTCTATCCAATGTTCAGATCTGAGATTCAGCAAGAAATTGCTAAATAAAGCTGACCAGATGGACTCAGGTGTGGCGGGACGCCCAATGTTCCACCTCATTGGTGTGCACATGTAGATACCTCTCAGTACACATATGATGATGGATAACAGTCTTTGGAAAGTAATCTTATTGTTCCTTGCTTTTCTCCTCTGCATTCTGCTCCCTGTGCAGCATCCCTGCCCCCATTAACTATCAAGTCATTGGTTTCAGAAGGTCCCCAAGAGGGCGACTGCAGGGCCATGGTGATGGTAAATCTGGCACGTTAATTGTACATTCCAGTCCATTAATTAGCAATTATACTTGAAGTTTCCAAGTATTTCAAAGATGAATTACAATGTAATATACAGTTTTCTTTTTGAGGGGCCTGAGGAAAGGAGAACCCAGGCTCCTGCTCAAAGACAGAAAAGATAATTACCTTGGGATTTTAAGATTTCTGCTTTGTACTTAACTGCTTAGTACTTGCCATGAGTTTATGACTTGGATTGCAACATGCTCCTTTCTGTACAATGATCAACCGGTCCCAAGTGTGATAATGGGCTGCCCCAGGGTTTCCAGGTTGTCCCAGGGACAGAGCCACCTTCTTGTTCTGAAGGATAGAGCAAAGGGAACTCTACATGGCTCTCAAGTTCCTGTTGAGAACAGGAGGAGAAAATTAGTGGCCCTGTATGTTCAAATTGTTCCTTATAAAGAATAAAGGTGAAGTCACGGACTTGCAATCCCACAGTCTCAATAGATTAGTAATTACAAAGTTTTATTCAGATGCTGATGTGTGTGCATCTTCCAGGACAGAGAAGTAAGGGATTATGATAATCCCACCCCAGACTGACCAGGTCTGGTCTCAGAAAGGTGAGAGACAGCTGGAGCAGAGAGAAGTGTCCAGAGACTGAAAATGGTTAGTGGTTAAAAGCCTGTGTTTCAGAGTTGAGAGGACATGGCTCATTCTAGGTCAGGTTCCCAGGAGACAGACTCTGAGATGGAGACTGGCACACAACGAATTTATTGAGAGTTAATTAGGATCAACCTCTGTGGGGCGATGAGAGAGAAAAGCAGCAGTCGGTGGAGGAGAATTTGGGCTGTGTGTGATGCAGCTGCCAAGGAGACCTCAGCTGGTCCTAGAACTGAGCCCTGGAGTTGTCTCAGTTGAAGCAAGATGCCCCAAGAATAGGGTATGACATTGGGTTACGCCTCTCCCTTTGGCCAAGGGCAGTTCCTGGAGAGGGACTCAGCTGTGAGTCAGCAGGTGTGGCAATATCAGCACAGTACTGTGCCCCAGTACGGAAGGGAGATCTGAACAATGCATCATAGCATCCCATAACACATTACAGGTGTTAGGGGCTGAATCGTGTCTCCTCCCCACTGCTCCCTGCTGAGAAAAAAAAAAAAAAAAACCCTTGTAGATTAAAGCCCTAACCCACAATGTGACTATATTGTGAGATGAGGCTTTTAGGGAGATAATTAAGGTTAAATGAGATAAAAGTGGATGCCTAATCTGATAGAATTAGGATCCTTATAAGAAGAGGAAGAGATGGCAGAGAGTTCTTTCTCTGAGCGAGCCCCAAGGAAAGGCCATGTGAGGACGCTAAAAGGGTGGCTGTCTGCAAATCAGGAAGAGAGGTCTCATCAGAAACCAACCCTGACACCTTGATCTTAGACACTCTAGAACGGTGAGAAAATAAATGTTTAAGCCACCTAGTCTGTGGTATTTTGTTGTGGCAGCCCAAGCAGACTAATACAACAGATGGATTAATATTCACCGACACCCCAAAGCCCTCCCCATAGCGGGATTACATTCCCACCCTTTTGAGGTCAAGCATGATCATATAATTTGACTTAGTTGATTCAACATGAACAGAAGGGATATGTGTAGACCATGGTTACAAGGCAACATTATTAATTGGAACATTTTATACCTTGACTAGAGGTCAATGCCATGAAGATTCATCTCTTATTTCAGTAAAACAGTTCAAGCCAATTCTAGTCCTGCTGAAGTTAACCTTCACAGCACAATGACCTTGAAGTTTATAAAGAAGGGTATATATCCAAGAATAATCTAAAAATAAAAACAATAAGGTTGTACTTGCCTCACTTAATAGTAAAATATGCTACAAAACTCCTGTTGTCAAAACAGTATGGTGATAGCAGAATAAGGAAGCTAGAAATATATCCCAGTATATATTGGAATTTAATATACAGAACAGGTATTATTTAGATTGGATAAGAAAATGATGCTTTCTTTGATAAATTAGAATGATACAACTGGCTATCCATCAGAAAGGAAATAAAGTTGGACCCTACATTACACCTCATGCAAAAATAAATTTCAGATGTATTGAAGACTGAACATAAAACACAAAATAATAAAACTTCCATTCCCAGCCAAGATGAAGTAGATTAATTTCTCCTAGGTCCTCCTTCTTTCAACTAAAAAGCCCTGGGCATAATACAACAAATGAGCATAGGAAGACTCTGAAAGGTAGGAAAAACACAGGCTGCCTAATAATCTCTGTGCTTTGATTCCTTTCTGGTGAGCCTCTGGGTGGAAGTGGAGGTGGTACTCCAATTCTCCTGCCAGCAGCTGATCTATTCCCCACTTAGAGGAAGTTGGTAACTCCAATTCCCCTCTGGGACTGAGAGAGGAGCCGATTTTCCATCCTTCACCCAGTAGAGGTAGGCAGTGCTCTAATGCCCCTGCCTGAGCAATGTCAAAAGGGTCCCGTGGTGAGATGATCCGCTGTCCTCATCCAGCAATGCTTGACTTAAAGAGGTGGTGCCAGGCAAGGCTTGTCCCCACTATCTTTTATCCTTTCCCCCTGGTGTCAGCAGCCCAAGAGAAAGCTGAACCTCCACACCCATCTGGCCTCATGAAGTGGTGTGAGTGGTGGGAGATAGGACTCTGTTCCCCCCATCTCCTCTCCTGGTGCCTGTCAGGCCCAGTGGGGTACCGAACTTACACAGCTACTTAACGGCAATGAGGTGGTGTAAGTGGGTACCCCACTTTCACTAAGAAGCTCTAGTGGGGCCAAGGGGCAAGCTGAACCTCTACCTCACCTTTCTGCAATGAGTGACAATCAGTGCTCTACTTTTGCTGAGGTAATGTCAGTGGAGCCCAAAGAAGGGCTCTGTATGCTACACCTCAATATGCAGACTGCCTGCTAAAATCAGAATTAAATAGGGTCGAGTCTCAGAATATCCCAAAGGCCCAGAATACAATAGAAAAATCACTCATAACACCAAGAATCAGGAAAATCTCAACTTGAATGAAAAAAAAAATCAACAGACACCAATACTAAGATGAATTAGATGCTGGGATTATCTGGTAAGAATTTTAAAGCAGCCATCATGAAAATACATCAAGTTTTAACAAATTCTCATAAGACAACTTTAAAAATAGACATTCTCAGAGAAGGAATAGACGTTATAAAAAAAGAACCAAAAAGGAATTATAGAACTGAAAAATACAACAAATAAAATTAAAAATAAAATTATAAAAATTCTAGAGGAAATTTTAGGTGAACATATGTTTAACTTTGAAAAGTCTGTTTTAACTAGACAGAAAGCCCAGAAACTTAAAGCTGTTTTGTTAAATTTGTATGGTACCCACAGATAATGTTATAGTTAATGGTGAAATACTGAAAGCATTCTCCCTAAGATCAGGAATTAGACAAGGATGTCTGCTGTCACCACCTCTATTTAACATTATACTGGAGGTGCTAGCTAGGACAATTTGGTAAGGAAAAAAATTAAAAGAAATCCAGATTAAAAGAAAGAGGTTAAAACTATATTTTTTTGCAGAGGATATGATCTTATATGTAGAAAATCCTAAAGAGTAAAAAATTTAGAACTAATAAATAAGTTTTAAAAGGTTGCAAGATACAAGACCAATATACAAAAATCACTTGAATTTCTTTGCACCAGCAACAAACAATCTGAGAACGGCATAGGGCAAAATAATAATAATAATAATAAAATAAATAAATAAATAAAATCCAATATACACAAGCATTAAAAAGAATAAATACAGATGATCCTCCACTTACAATGGGGTTACATCCTGCTAAACCCATTACAAGTTGAAAATATTGTAAGTCAAAAATGTGTGGCTGACTGGGAGGTGCCCAGCATTGTGCAAGAAGTACAGTTTCTAGTAAATGCATATTGCTTTCACACCATCATAAAGTCAAAAAATTTGTGAGTTGAACCATCATAAGCTGGGGACCGTCTGTACTTAGGAATACATTTAACAAAAAAGTGCAAGCCTTGAATTCTAAAAACTGCAAACGATGGTTGAAAGAAATTAAAGAAAACCTAAATAAATAGAAAGACTTCCCATGTTCATGGATCAGAAGATGTATAATGTATTGTTAAGATAATAATACTGCCTGAATTGATGTACAGATTAAATATAATCCTTATCAAAATTCAGATTGCGCTATGTGCAGAAATTGACAAGCTTATTTTAAAATTCACATGGAAATACAGGGGACCCAAAATAGCCAAAACAATCTTGAAAAAGACCAAAGTTTCTAATTTCAAAACATACTACAGTGTTATAGTAATTAAGACAGTGTAGTACTGTCATAAGAGAGACATATAGATCCATGGAATTGAATTGAGATCCAAGAAATAAAAGTTCTTACATTATGGCCAATTGATTTTCCACACTACTTGCCTTAATCCTTTCCCTTTTCCCCTCATCCCACTCCCCTGTTGAGTAAGGAACTGAACCTCCACTCCTACCTGGAATCAGTGAAGCAGAAATGCAAGACAATTGCATGGGAAAAGAGTAGTCTTTTCAACAAATGTTGCTGGGACAACTGGATATCCATATGCAAAAGAATGAATTTGGACCCCTATCTCAACTCACATAGAAAATTTAACTCAAAATGGATCCTATACCTATATATAAGAGGCAAAACTATAAAACTCTTAGGACAAAACATAAATTAAAACTTCATGACCTTGGATTCAGCAGTGGTTTCTTAGATATGACACTAAAAGCACAAGCAGCAAAAGTAAAAATAAACGAATTGACCTACATCAAAACAAAAATGCTTGTGCTTCAAAGGACACCATCAAGACAATTAAAACACAACCCACAGAATGGGAAATTTTTTTTGCAAATTATATACCTGATAAGCGACCTGTATCCAGACTATATAAAGAACTCTTGCAGCTCAACAATAAAAAGACAAATAAGCCAATTTTTAAATGGACGAAGGATCTCTGAATAGATATTTCTCCAAAGAAGATATATAAATGGCCAATAAGCATATGAAAAGATACTCAACATCATTAGTCATTAGGGAAATGCTGATAAAAATCACAATGAGATACCACTTCATACCTGCTAGGATGGGTATAATAAAAAAGGCAGATAATAACAAGTATTGGTGAGGATATGGAGAAATTGAATCCCTCATACATTAGGAATGTGAAACGCAACAGCTGCTTTGGAAAAGAGTCTGTCAGTTTCTCAAACGTTAAACACGGAGTTACCCTAGGGCCTAACAATCTCACTGCTAGGTATAAGCCCTAGATAAATAAAAACATAATCACAGAAGTTGTACGTGAATGTTCATGGCAATGTTATTCATACCAGCCAAAAAGTAGAAGTAACTGAAGTTGTGCATGAATATTCTTAGGATAATTACTTGTAACAGCCCAACAGTGGAAACAAGCCAAGAATGTTTTTTATTTTTTTTTATTATATTTTAAGTTCTAGGGTACATGTGCACAACGTGCAGGTTTGTTACATACGTATACATGTGCCATGCTGGTGTGCTGCACCCATTAACTCTTCATTTACATTAGGTATATCTCCTAATGCTATCACTCCCCTCTCCCCCCAACCCATGACAGGCCCTGGTGTGTGATGTTCCCAATCCTGTGTCCAAGTGTTCTCATTGTTCAATTCCCACCTATGAGTGAGAACATGCGGTGTTTGGTTTTCTGTCCTTGCGATAGTTTGCTCAGAATGATGGTTTCCAGCTTCATCCATGTCCCTACAAAGGACATGAACTCATCCTTTTTTATGGCTGCATAGTATTCCATGGTGTATATGTGCCACATTTTCTTAATCCAGTCTATCATTGATGGACATTTTGGTTGGTCCCAAGTCTTTGCTATTGTGAATAGTGCCACAATAAACATATGCGTGCATGTATCTTTATAGCAGCATGATTTATAATCCTTTGGGTATATACACCCAATAATGGGATGGCTGGGTCAAATGGTATTTCTAGTTCTAGATCCCTGAGGAATTGCCAGACTGTCTTCCACAATGGTTGAACTAGTTGACAGTCCCACCTACAGTGTAAAAGCATTCCTATTTCTCCACATCCTCTCCAGCACCTGTTGTTTCCTGACTTTTTAATGATCGTCATTCTAACTGGTGTGAGATGGTATCTCACTGTGGTTTTGATTTGCATTTCTCTGATGGCCAGTGATGATGAGCAATTTTTCATGTGTCTGTTGGCTGCATAAATGTCTTCTTTGAGAAGTGTCTGTTCATATCCTTCACCCACTTTTTGATGGGCTTGTTTGATTTTTTTCTTGTAAATTTGTTTAAGCTCTTTGTAGATTCTGGATATTGGCCCTTTGTCAGATGGGTAGATTGCAAAAATTTTCTCCCATTCTGTAGGTTGCCTGTTCACTCTGATGGTAGTTTCTTTTGCTGTGCAGAAGCTCTTTAGTTTAATTAGATCCCATTTCTCAGTTTCGGCTTTTGTTGTCATTGCTTTTGGTGTTTTAGTCATGAAGTCCTTGTCCATGCCAATGTCCTGAATGGTATTGCCTAGGTTTTCTTCTAGGGTTTTTATGGTTTTAGGTCTAACATTTAAGTCTTTAATCCATCTTGAATTAATTTTTGTATAAGGTGTAAGGAAGGGATCCAGTTTCAGCTTTCTACATACGGGTAGTCAGTTTTCCCAGCACCATTTATTAAATAGGGAATCCTTTCCCCATTTCTTGTTTTTGTAAGGTTTGTCAAAGATCAGATGGTTGTAGATGTGTGGCATTATTTCTGAGGGCTCTGTTCTGTTCCATTGGTCTACATCTCTGTTTTGGTACCAGCACCATGCTGTTTTGGTTACTGTAGCCTTGTAGTGTAGTTTTAAGTCAGGTAGCGTGATGCCTCCAGGTTTGTTCTTTTGTCTTAGGATTGTCTTGGCAATGAGGGCTCTTTTGTGGTTCCATATGAACTTTAAAGAAGTTTTTTCCAATTCTGTGAAGAATTCTGAGAAGAATCAAATAGATGCAATAAAAAATGAAAAAGGGGATATCACCACCGATCCCACAGAAATACAATCTACCATCAGAGAGTACTACAAACACCTCTATGCAAATAAACTAGAAAATCTAGAAGAAATGGATAAATTCCTCGACAAATACACCCTCCCAAGACTAAATCAGGAAGAAGTTGAATCTCTGAATAGACCAATAACAGGCTCTGAAATTGTGGCAATAATCAATAGCTTACCAACCAAAAAGAGTCCAGGACCTGATGGATTCACAGCCGAATTCTACCAGAGGTACAAGGAGGAACTGGGACCATTCCTTCTGAAACTATTCCAATAGATAGAAAAAGAGGGAATCCTCCCTAACACATTTTATGAAGCCAGCATCGTCCTGATACCGAAGCCTGGCAGAGACATAACCAAAAAAGAGAATTTCAGACCAATATCTTTGATGAACATTGATGCAAAAATTCTCAATAAAATACTGGCAAACCAAATCCAGCAGCACATCAAAAAGCTTATCCACCATAATCAAGTGGGCTTCATCCCTGGGATGCAAGGCTGGTTCAACATACGCAAATCAATAAATGTAATCCAGCATATAAACAGAACCAAAGACAAAAACCACATGATTATCTCAATAGATGCAGAAAAGGCCTTTGACAAAATTCAACAACCCTTCATGCTAAAAACTCTCAATAAATTAGGTATTGATGGGATGTATTTCAAAATAATAAGAGCTATCTATGACAAACCCACAGCCAATATCATACTGAATGGGCAAAAACTGGAAGCATTCCCTCTGAAAACTGGCACAAGACAGGGATGCCCTCTCTCACCGCTCCTATTCAACATAGTGCTGGAAGTTCTGGCCAGAGCAATCAGGCAGGAGAAGGAAATAAAGGGTATTCAATTAGGAAAAGAGGAAGTCAAATTGTCCCTGTTTGCAGATGACATGATTGTCTATCTAGAAAACCCCATTGTCTCAGCCCAAAATCTTCTTAAGGTGATTAGCAACTTCAGCAAAGTCTTAGGATACAAAATCAATGTACAAAAATCACGAGCATTCTTGTACACCAATCACAGACACAGAGCCAAATCATGAGTGAACTCCCATTCACAATTGCTTCAAAGAGAATAAAATACCTAGGAATCCAACTTACAAGGGATGTGAAGGACCTCTTCAAGGAGAACTACAAACCACTGCTCAATCAAATAAAAGAGGATAAAAACAAATGGAAGAACATTCCATGCTCATGGGTTGGAAGAATCAATATCGTGAAAATGGCAATACTGCCCAAGGTAATTTATAGATTCAATGCCATCCCCATCAAGCTACCAATGACTTTCTTCACAGAATTGGTAAAAACTACTTTAAAGTTCATATGGAACCAAAAAAAGAGCCCGCATCACCAAGTCAATCCTAAGCCAAAAGAACAAAGCTGGAGGCATCATGCTACCTGACTTCAAACTATACTACAAGGCTACAGTAACCAAAACAGCATGGTACTGGTACCACAACACAGACATAGATCAATGGAACAGAACAGAGCCCTCAGAAATGATGCCATATATCTACAAGTATCTGATCTTTGACAAACCTGACAAAAACAAGAAATGGGGAAAGGATTCCCTATTTAATAAATGGTGCTGGGAAAACTGGCTAGCCAGATGTAGAAAGCTGAAACTGGATCCCTTCCTTACACCTTATACAAAAA